>NW_012147078.1:1571287-1601462 GCF_000956105.1 Propithecus coquereli | reverse complement strand
GTCCTATTCTACCACACATGTAAAAATAAAGTACTATGAAAGATTAATCAAGCCATACAATGGCTTCACAGAGAAGATGGCTGAGTTGAGATATAAAGAATGTATAGGAAAGAAATGAGAGAAGAAAAAGAACAATCTAGATAGAGGGAACATCACCATTGAAGGCAGGTTATTGTAGAGTTCATGAAACACTCACTAGTAGGTAGACAAAGATAGCAATAGGTTCAGGATCACGGATTAGGTATAAAGATTGTTTAGGATCTTACTTATCTTAGTAAGAAGTTTGGACTTTGTAGTCAATGAGAAATCATCAAAACTTTTTGAGCAGAGATGTGGCATGACTAAGACTCTAGGAAAATCATTCAATCTGTACAGCAAATAGATTAGAGAGGGTTTAAAATGGAGGCCAGAATTCTAAATAGGAATATATTGTAGTTTTAATAATTCAAGTGAGAGGCGCTCTTCCTGAGGACAGTAGCTGTAAGAAGGAAAGTAGGGATGAATGAGAGGACCTGAGGAAGTACAATGAATAGGTCTGAAAAAAAATTAAGGAAGACAAGAAATAAAAGATGATACTATGCTATGCTTGACCAGCACGGAAGAGTCCCTTCAAAATTCCTCTGACAGTCTTGACTCTTTTTTTTCCCTGGCACTTTTTCCAAGGAATCGTCCATTAGACTACTTGCCACCAGAAGCCGTAAAATTTCTACTACCAAATGCAAATAGCTGAAAAAAAGTTCACATGAAAGAATGCAGTGAAATAATCTAAGAGCTGGGATGACCCTAGAGATGTAGTTCAACTTTAGAGAATCTAATACAGTTCTCTTATTTCATAGTTAATAAAACCAAGGCACAGAAAATTAACAAGAGCCAGGACTGGAAACACATGACGACTGTTTTCTGCTCCAGTAATCTTTCCATTCACTGTCCCTGTTTCTAATAACCTAAGAGTTGACTTCTTAGGAGAAATTAATTGACAGCCAACATGAGCAAAACCTAGACACAAAATAAAGGATCTGGGGAAAAGAGAAACACCTAAGGATGGAGATACCTAAAAGTGAACACGACAAGGGGAATTAGACAAATACATTAATAACTCTATTCAATATGTCATATTGGGACACTTCAGGATCTGCTTATCAAAAATCGCATGTTGCAACTTTGTCAACTAATGGCTACTGCTAGAAAGTATCTTTTCTTTAAATTTGACTCTGACTTCAGGCAATATAAGTAGATTTGTCTGATGATATGGAGAATAATTATGTGATACTATCCTTAATTTACCCTTTCAAACGCAGTATTAAATACCCTCTTATTTTAAATTGCATTGTCATAATCCATTTAACCTTGTCTTACAAAATACAGAGTTTTGTTTGTCTTCTCTATTTCCTCCATTGTTTTTCAACTTATTTGACCAAGTGAAAAGAGTGGGTTGGGAGACTCTGTTGTAATAGGGTCTCATACACACTGAGGACAGCCAGTTTACCTCCTGATTTGTTTTTGCCTTACTAAGAATCATGCAATGTGCTAGAAAATTTTTCTTACAAAGCTTATTATGTACTTATCCTTAATCTTTGTCCACTAAGTTTTTTTTTTTCTTTTGGCTATATTTATGCTTTGGTAATAATACCTTGCTCTGTGTCACATTTATTGTCTGCCACCTTTTTGCCTTATCCCTTAATTTTACCTTTACAATTAATTCCTCCCATGTCACAGTGAAAACAATTTAATATGTGGCACTAAACCTCACACTGGAGTCCTCTGCTCACCACCAACCCTCACACCTTCCAGACACAAATTGAGCTGGAATGGAATTCACCCTCTTTGTACTTCTCTCTTTAATAGGAAAAAGGGACAGGGGATAGATGCATTTAAAAATGAAATCTTCCACATACACATAATAAGAATCCTCCTGTGGTCAAGATTACAGTTTATATGGAATTGCTTAATCATCCTTGGAACCAGGCTGATAGAGCTACAGTTCACGGTTTCCTGTCTATTCCTAGGTCTATTCCTGCCTTAGGTGATCTCAAGACACATGACATAACAATCTTTACTCTGATATCTCCCAAATTTCTACCTCTAGCCCTTACTTCTCCCCCTAATTCTTGACTATTTATCCAATTGCCTATTATTTCTATTTAGATGTCCCATAGGCAACAAAACTAATTTTAATGTCCCAGTTAGCTTTGTAATTCTGGTGCATTCCCTCCTCCCTCTGAGTCTTGGTTTTCTTATCTACAAATTGGAGAGGATGCCACCTACTTCAAAGGGTTGATGTTGGTGGGAAGGGAGGTTATGGTTGTAAAACACCAAGTACTATGTTGGTATATAATGATACTCAGTGACTCTTAATTTCTTGCCTTCTTTCTTATTCTCTCCCATGGCTTCCATTCACTCCCAGATCATTCCGTTTCCCTCGTGCCTACCTTACAGAGCCATCTTTATTTCCTGATTCTCTGTTCCTTCATCTACAAGGAGCTGTACAACCACATCAGTGTCCCAGTAATAATGATGTCACCTGTCCTCCCACTTCCCTACCCACCAAAACTCACCAGCAGCTGTGTGCAAGGCAAACAACAAAAAAAGTAGACAGATAGCAATTGTTTTAAAAGATTTTTTTCTGTTATACTTATCATTGCTTTTGTATTCTTTTGACTATAAATATATTTTGCTGTATATATACCACTGATGGTTATAACTATGCTTGAAATTTCAGCACTTTCCTGTTATAGCTAAACAAAACTGCAGAACATTAGTTTCTTCTTTGAATGATGCACATGTTAATTACTGTAACTGCCTAATCTGCATATTCTAATAAATTAGTTGGCTAATCCATGACTGGATTTTTCTACATTACTCTGAGAAATTGAAAATTGGCTATTCTTAAGTAAATGTCAAAGCTGTATTTGAATGAAATGAAATTATTTACCCCAATGCAAGCGACATCCTTGACAAATACACAGATAATGAGCACTAATGATAAACTCCAACATTGTAACAAAGCAGCATAAAACTCTTTCAGGGTTTCTTTTAAAAACACCACTCTCTCACTAAAAAGTGAAGGAAGTTTTATCAACAAAGAACTCTTTGGATAAGTGGAAATGTTGTGTGCAGCTACGCTTGCCAAGTGAAAAAAAGATAATGCCCAAGACGTTCATTTCCAAGCTTTTTGGGTAAAGAATAGATTTCAAATGTGTTCCTAAAAACATTCATTACAAAACAGTCAGGTTTATATTTTTGAATTGTTAGTTACTAAGTCATATAAAAAGTTCATATACCAAAGATTTTTTCAGCTTGCTGTGAGCAAAATACTGTGTGTCAATTCACATTTGACACACTAAAATACTTTTAAAAATATTCTGAATTGGCCTTTTAAAAACAATTCAGGCATTCAACTTTATGTATTCACCTCTATTCCTACTTAAATATGAACACGTGGAAAAGAAGTTCACCAGGGGATAGATAATATGCAGCAATTTGAAGCAAGGAAACATGACTTGACATCTTGTCTGGTTGACAGAAAACCAAATAATAGACAGTGCACAATAGCAAAAACTGATGCTAGAACTGTTTCAGAGGATTATGTCCTGAAAGCATAAGTAACCCTTTGAATAAATTTCTGAGACCTGATGCAGCAACCTAAGCTTATGCTTCACATCCAATACTGACTAGAGGGAAAAGTAATCATTTTTATACCCTTTCATGGGCCATAATCTCCCTAACAGATATATGGGAGTACTGGACTCTAAGAGATAAAATGTCTTCTAAACTCGCTTTAAGCATTCTTAGCTTATACTGTTTTTAGCCCGGCGGCTTGCCTTACCAAAAGTGGGGTATCTGCTGTGCTCTTTCCTGAATGGTCAGCATTATGTGTTTCCTCACTCAGCTGGAAGCTTTGTCCTGCATACCCACATAGGGCAACGCTACTAGAGAATGCAGGTGGGAAGCTCACAATTAGTGCACATATATTCTAACTGTACAGAAATTTAGATTCAAAGGATATTTGAGCATAACAGAATTAATTCATTCATTCATTACATAGATATTATTAAGGAGCTTCTATGTTCTGGGTCCCTGGTTTTCAAAGATCAGTGAGATTCACACTCTTTTCCTACAGCAAAAGTTTATACAATGGAGTGTTTATCTCAAAAGTTGACTTAGCACATTCCTCGTTAGATGGTTTACCTCTCAGGAAATATTTCTTTATCATCTAACAGAAATCTTCCTTTTCATTATTTTTATCCATCTTAATATTACCCTTTGAAGGAAACAATAAAAAGTTTATTTCCTCTCTTTGAAACCCTTTCAAGTATTTGGAAATTATGTCATGGACTATTTATTTTTAAATCGTTGCTTTTCTGTTTTTGTTTCTTTAATGCTGAATTTCCCCAATTTGCAATAATCATTTCCATTTTAAAAAGCTTTTCAAGCCCCTGACCATCCTGATCACACCTCCTGTTTCTTTCTGACTTATCAGTATCCTTCTTTGGGGTCATCTAAAAATGAAAGCACTATTCAAAGTATGTTCTAGTCCAAAAGTGGCACCAATATTCTAAATTTAGTTGCCACAATTACATTTCTTTTAATGTGACCTAATAGAGAAGTAGCTTTTGAATAGTTCTGTGATATTTGGACTCACACTCTGTATTTGAATATTAAAAATTTTTGCGAAATAATGGCTGTATCTCCAACACAAAATAATGCTTAGCACAGAGTAGTTAGTAAATAATGACCAAGAGTAGCTTAAGCAAATTAGGTTTTGTTTGTTTGTTTGTTTGTTTTTGAGACAGAATCTCACTCTTTTGCCCAGGCTAGGGTGAGTGTCGTGGCATCAGCCTAGCTCACAGCAACCTCAAACTCCTGGGCTCAAGCGATCCTTCTGCCTCAGCTTCCCAAGTAGCTGGGACTACAGGCACTCGTCACCATGCCCGGCTAATTTTTTTCTATATATTTTTAGTTGTCCAATTAATTTCTTTCTAATTTTAGTAGAAACGGGGTATCGCTCTTGCTCAGGCTGGTCTGGAACTCCTGACCTTGAGCGATCCACCTGCCTCAGCCTCCCAGAGTGCTAGGATTACAGGCGTGAGCCACCGCGCCCGGCCTAGTTTTTTTTTTTTTTTTTTAATTTTTCTCACTTAACCAAAAGTCCAGACATAGTAGCTCAGTGCCTGTGCAGTAGCCATCAGAGAATCAGTAGATCCTTCTACTCTGTCAGATTTCAGTTGTCATATTCAGATTGTCTGTTTTATCCTTTTAATTGTCACCTTGTAATCATAGTATAACTGTTGTACCTTCAGTATCATGTCCACATTACTGGCAGGGAGAAGAAGGAAGGGCAAAGGGACATGCCAATTTAATCTATCCATTTGTTTTCAGGAAAACAAAAACCAACACAACAGAATACCACTTAAATCTTAAATCTCATTGATCAGAATTATGTCACATGGCTGACGTTAGCTGGAAGGTAGCCAAGGAGACGGTATCATGTGTCCACCCTAACTACATATACAACATTACAATTATGCCAGCTACTGTGATCTACCCAGGTAATCATTTGTAGAAAGCTTTAAAATAAATTTTCTTGGTATAATGGAATAAGAAAAATAGCAACTGCTATCATCTGAGTCTTTCTAGATTGGATTTTACATTTTATTTTGTTTTTTTTTTTCAGTAACTCTGCACCGTCATTCCTAGAACTAGTGACTGAGCTCATGAAAAGTAGAAAAGACTACTTAGTGAAGCTAAGAGGATGTGCTGGCCTTGAAAAAGCTTATAGTTTTATAGAGAATACAAGAAGCAAACATTAAAAGAAAAAGAATCTTTTACTTTACATCTCATATTTATGCATAGATGTAATTGTATTGTTTACACACAATATATTTCCTAAGTCATCTTCTCAGTTGTGTGCAATAAGTAACTTCCCTTTTTCTTATGTGAATAAGCTGTCTTCCTTATATTCAATTGCTTTAATAATATCTCTCCTCAAGATAGCTAATAATATTATTTGGAACTTCCCCAGCATTTTTCATTTTTTCTGGGCTTTGGAAGGCCTTCTGTGAACATCCAGAGCCCTCCTCCACATTGTTAGGAATTGTGCCAGGCTTTCTGTTATATATTCAGTTACATCTGCTCCTTCTACACATTTAGGATACCAGGAACACAGATGTTCTTGGCTCCCGGCCATTCCCAGCATTGTTTCCTCCGCAAGTAAATTTTTCACTACACATTTATCAAAGCACGTTGCTTCCTGTTGGTCCTCGTTCTTAACACTAGATCAGCCATATTGTAGCAATCGATCTTTCAATTTCGGTTTTTGTCTCCTCGCTTCTAGGCCGTCATGAGTAATCACAGACCCTCAAACTTTACCTCAAAAATATTATAGCTGAGCAGAGGCAACTTCAGTTCTATAATGAAAGCATCCAACAAAAATTACAATGGTAACTGTGAAGCCCAAAATACTAGAAAGAAGTATATGAAATACGTGCCAATATTTACTTCAGGATATCAAGTAGTGTAACCATCATTAACTTCTCAAATTATTGACGATAATTCAATATTTTTCAAACTTAAGTCACCTGGAGATAGTATTAAGAATACTAAGAATTGCCTAGAGATATTAGTAAATAACTGACTCGAAGCCCCACCCCAGACTTACTAATTTCAAATTTCAAAAAATAAACTGGAGATCTATATTTTCAATTAATTTTTATGATTAGAATTTTGAGAAACATGGTGATATTTTAATGCTCCCTGGCAGCACAGAAAACAGCCCAAAAAACCCACAAACTTTTAAAAATAGAGTTAAGATGACTACCTCATGGTGCACAGATAAAATACGGATAATGTAAACAAAGAAGAGTAGCTTGCCACTGTACAGAGAGAGTTCTTCCCTTGGAGATAAGTCTTAAGATTTTTTCCTTTTTCTATATCATATCAAATGAAAGGTTGATTAGAAGCACAATAATAGGGGTAAAAGAAATCTTCGTAAGGGCTTTCTCAGCAAGGAAAAGAAAACCCAAGGGAAAGAATCAGAATGTTCTTACACTTGAGTGAGCAAACCCTGCTGATCAATAAGCTTGTTCCTAAGAAGACTAAACCTTCCCTCCACAGGATGCTGCACTGCAGGGGCAGGCACGTGGGGCCACGCACAAAGGGTGGGGGTTCTATGAAAGGACCAGAGGTGGGATACGTGGGGAGTCAAACCCGGAGGAGGAAAATCTGCTCCTTTAATCCTTTTGAAAATACTTTTCAGTTGAAAGAAAACCAAAATCACAAGATTCTGATCCTCCCTCTCTCTCAAAATTAATGATATTATTTATTACGACCAACGTAAGAACATCAGTCAGCCCCTTACATTATTTAAATGAAACTATTCCACTTGATTTGGCACTAACGCTCAAATGGTTTTAAGAAGTAATAATAGCTATTGGGAGGATTTTAAATGCAGAGTTAGAAAATCTCTGCTGGTACCGTGCTTTCTATTAAACAGAGGTGTAGAAGCCTGCTGTCCCCATTATAACTGTAACTCACCATGAGGCACAGAGCCAGCAATATCAGCTGTGCTCCCTGTGGAAATCTGCAGAAAGAAAATAAAATTCAAATATCTTTTATATAACTTTTGCCAGTAGATGTATACAGATATTTCAGAACTTCCAGATATAGATTAGACAGATGATGGATAGATAGATAGACAGATAGATAGATAGATTGAATATACTTTAGTTGTTAGTTTGACATTTGACAGCTCCTGGTAAAGTATGCCTCTTATCTGTAAACTCTCCAAATCTGCTCTCAGCATCTCTCAAAGAACAATAATTGTTTATTGATCTTAGTGTTAACAATGTATCAATGAGGTCTAGAAATAAGACTCAAGGGCAATAACTGCTCAGGATGATGATATTAAGGTACTTTTCCATCATTCATAATACTAAGTTTAAATATGTATATTATTTTAAAATTTCATATGATTTTTGTTATAAATAACAAAGCATGGTAAAACTTAGGACAGGTGATCATAAATAAGTCATATAACTCCTTCATGACTTTAAAAAAAAAACAGAATAAATACAACTGTTGGAGAATTCTTAAAACAACAGATATGAAACCACCATGAAAACGCAACGTGTTCTTATTACTTGTTCTGATAAGAGGTAAAGAGTAGTGCCTAGAACCATTTTCTATCTACATGAGGTATTCAATAAATGTTGTCTGTACTTGAATGAAGATGAGAATAAGAACTAGTTTAATTTTCCTGTGCCTATGCCACAGAACATAGCCACCAAAAACATTACAAACAGAAAGGATGATAATCATATATGTACTCTGTGAAAAGATTTAAAAAGGAAAAAAAAATCAAATATCCCTGCAGATATGTTGATGATTTCATTGGCTACATAGGTAGCAATGTATAGAGATCTATATTTTAGTAAATACAGCTTTCCCAACATGCTTTTTTGTACCACTCATTCTTGAAGCAGCAAATCTATCTTCCTTTGTTGAGCTGCCCTTCCCCCATCCGATATAGTAGGACAGTCAGTCACCGGTCTGGGCCACCACCTGTCAGCAGAGATGAGCATTTAGTTGATCCAGGCCCTCAACCCCTTATCTGCAGTGACTGAGCCAAAAGGTGGCCATGGAACTCTTTTAGGGCCAGGCTAAGTACCTCCCTAGAAGATGCTCAATGGATGCTGGGAGAAAAACGGTCTCTTTTATTTTTGGACTAGGGCTGCCAGCAGCCGCCTTTCCCATCATACAAACAGAGCCAATCTTTGACAGGAAAAAATAAGGGCAATACACAGAGAGATACAGAAGCAAGCAAGAGAATGAAAGAATAAGGGGTGAAGAAGGGAGAACAAGAAAGAATTAGCAAACTGCTTGAGGTCCTGAATCCAGCCACACCTAAAGGTGTCCTGGCTTGAGGTAGTTTGAATTCTCAGCCTCTTACTTACAAGGAAAGAAGTTTTGACAAATACAAACACAACAATTTATATCCACACATCTGTAGACAGATCTATCTGGATAAATGTATTAGAAAACATAGGTTTTTTATCATCTGAAGACAGAACTTCTCCATAGACTATTTCCTTAGGACTCATTTTTCCTATTTCTCCCTTCTTCCAAAGATTTCTAGGTGAGTTCGTATCTCACTGGGCTCCATTTGATAAAATAAAAATCAGATTCAAAAATATTTTGAAGTGAAGAACAATGCACTAACTTCTGAGTTTCTTCAGTTCTGCAACTGTGCCACAAGGCCCAAACTAGAGAAATATATACATCATCCCCTTAGAATAAAATATAAAAGAAAAAGAAAGAAGAAAAAAGGAAGGCACTGAGAAAGAGACAATTGTCAGCCAAAAAAACCGTCTCACTAAAGATGCCCCTTAATTTCTTTCTTTCTTTTCTTTTTTTTTTTTTTTTTTTTTTGGTTATTTCTTGACAGGTCAGGGTACAGAAAGGACCAAAGTAGTAAACTAAAAACCGAAACAAAAGAAATGAGGCTAACTATCAGAATAATTAAGTTCCTGAAGTCCTAAGGCATTTTCATGATTATGTCAAAATTAAAGCAAAAGTCACACGAAACATCCTTCAGATCTATGTCATAATCCCATACGGGTACCTGACAAACCTGAGAAGCCAGAGTGACAATTACTGATTTACCTTTCTGTGCTGAAAATGGAAGTTGAAAGTTAAGTGGCAACATAAAGCTAAGCACCTCTGAGACTGAGTTTCAAGTCTAGACTAGACAGAAATGACAGAAAATCATTAAGAACAGAAGGCATTAAAAGGTCAGAAATAAATTGTTATCAAGCCCTAGTTGACCATTTTATCAGTCAGAATTTTTTCTTTGCTCTCAAGAATGCAATAGCATTTTCTTATCTCTGGAGATGAATATGATATTATCAGGGTTGTACGAACACACTGATATTCAGATTCTGAGAATGTTTTGTGTAAAAACCACTGTTTGCAAAAAAATGAGATTCTCAAATAGTTTTTTAAAAATATAATTGTCTTGTCTCCATCTGTCTGGAATGTTACTTAGTGTAAAAATGTTATGAAGCTTATCCTTGGTGGAGGAGAAAGCCAGTAATGTCTTCATGTTTTGTCAGTGCAGTTCTTGATGAGATAGTTTAGTTCCAAGTCAGAGTCCCAGGGTAAGCAAATCTCTCTTCTCCTCCTCCTCCCCCTCCTCCTCCCCCTCCTCCTCCTCCTCTTCCTCCCCTCTCTCTCCCTTCATCCATTTGGCCAAGGATGGTGATTAGCAATCTCTGTTAGAAGAGATAAGGAAAACTCATGCAAATCTTTCAGAAACAAAATTGATCTTTAGCTAAATGAGCATGTTAGTGAATCAAAATTTGGATAATCTGTGTTTAAATTGTGAAAGTGAAAAATGATGGGTTAAAGGATTGAGTATAGAAAAGAGCCTTAATCATTTTAGCAATTAGTACGTAATGTCCTAAGATGATTCACTAATCATTCTGCAGCTGGTATGTATGCTGAAAAAACACAGGGTACAAAAGCATTCCTCAGATGTCATAGTCCATTGGAATCCACACTTTGAAGAGCATGTAGAGTCGTAGACTTGCCCTATGAAATTATATAACAGAAGTCCTGACTAAACCTATGTAACCTATGGCTTAGTTTATTCTGAATGATATTATTATGGCTTAATGAAAGCTACTTAGAGTTTCATCATCTTTAAACAGGATAGTACATTCGCCAACAGGAGAGCTTATACTAAATTTTCAAGGACCTTTGCAAGGACCTTTGTAGTTCACAATCGCAGAAGTCAGTGCAATATTACTTCTCTGGATCCACTAAATTGAAATCCGTAAATGCTACATAAATAAACAGCCCCATCTGGATATCATATCCACCTGCCACAAATAAAAGAAGGAAGGGAGGATGGGAGGAAGATAACATTCAAGTGTAATACTGGAGTTTTTGATTCATATAGCACGAATATAATGTTCTGCTCAAAAGAAAAGAGCTTTTCTTTTAGTAGAAGTTAGTAATTTGAATCCACCCACAGGTAGTTGATGATAATGGTGAATTAAATAGTTAAATACTCCTAATTATCCCATCTTTTACTCTTCAAATGCCCACAGGAGGATACTTTTTTATTCTGTATGCTAAGTTCAACACTAGCTTCAACACATCCCTAAACCTACCTGTCTCTCTGCCTTACCACAGAGTAATCAAAAAGAAAAATGTTGATTGAGCAATAGCTATTTGGCTCTGATGTTGCCTTCCTTTAAATTTAGTAAGAAGGTCTTGGGCCATTTCAGTCCACTTCATTATCAGAATTGGTATCTATTTACCTATGATTTGTTCTTGACAGTGATAAAATTCAGAGGTATTGCACTGGGTAAGCGGACAGTTGTCAAGGCTGCCCCTGTGGCCATCAGAGACTCCTTTTACACCACCCAACTGTGGATTGTAAAACCGATTCAAATTATCCGGAAGTCCTAAGGTTATCATGATGTTCATTTATGGAGAGCCTTTATTCAAGAATTCAAAGTGCTGTGTATGAAGTCATTGTGACAAAAGTTTCTTACTAAATTATGAAGATTGCACATATGTGTAATTAAATTCAGACAGAAAACATGTAAGTAATTAATCCATGTGAAGAAATACAGTGTTATGTTGATTATACCCTGACTTTTAACCCATTGTAGACTATCATTTTTCTTAAATTAGTTTTTTCAGATGATTAACATGTTTCTGCCCACACATTTTGCCACGCAGAACTAAGAGCAATTCATGGATGAACACATTCTTTTAGTTCAATTAACCTACATCTCATGCACAAGAGTTAACAGGCTGCGATAAATCTTCAGCTAATTTATTCTTCCTGTCATCTGAATAAATATCGTGAGTCATTTCTGGAGAAAGACAGTGCTTTCTCCCTCCTTTTTTTCTGTTTTGCCTGAGGTTGTGCTGCAGTGCCTGTGTGCTCCTGTCACTGGAAGGAAAGAGATATTCGTTCTCTTATAAATAAGAACACAAAACCTTTCTCTTTATATTAGATTTTTTTCCAGCTAAATGGATTATTTTGGCCAGGCTAAGTTTAGTAAGAACCAGAACAGCGCTAAGTTCATTGATCTTTAGTTACTTTAAAGAAAGGAGGAACGGAAATTTGGAAACGAAGGAGGCAATTCTCCATTCCATGCACAGATATTGCAGGAATTGGAGGTGAAGAGGACGCAGCTGCATTTCTTAACTTTTGAATGAAAAGCAATTATGCCAAGAGCCTTCATTTTAGACTGTCAGCATGAGCCTATGTCATCCCCATCCTGACACTCCCAAACTGAAGATTTTAAAGGCCTCCTGCCTTTGTCACTGAGACACCTGTCACCAACTACACTGAATCAGCATCTCTAGATGCTGGGAAATACATATTCAACATGAATCTATGTAAGATGCAACAGTAGGGAGACTGGAATTCTTCAGAATCCTTAAAGAAAAAAAAAAATGAAAGGAAAATTTAAACCTAAAAAGGACGCTGAAGTTGTGAGACAATTTTCCACCTTATAAAATATACTTAAATATACTTCTGATTCCATTTTCACTTGTTTGCAATTGAAATCACTAACCTCAATGTCAAGTTAACAATGTAAATTTTTGCAAATATTTAAAAAAACATATTGACTATAAATATCCCTGGGAGAAAGTCTTAAGGTAAAGCATCTGTTTCTCCATAGGGACTGTAAAGCCATTTGGGCATATTATTACAGAAAGAAATATTTCTAAATATTTATTTCTTATTTTAAGATATAATAATTAATGAGGATGAAATAAAGTGTCAGTCATATATTCTATTCTTTAAGAAGCACGGTAAGAGAAAAAGAAACTGATTCTTTAGAATACTGGAAAAATTTTGGGATTCTCTATATGTTAAATCTCATTTTCAAATACATTTATTATTCATTCTTACCCTCTCCATCTGTGTCCTCCTGCTTAGGATCACATCTATGAGTCAATTGCAAAAGCAGTGCTCATTTCCAGCTTACTCAAGTATATCAAGATATTCAACTTATGATTTCTGAATTCAAAAGAGAACCATCCCCCAGAACTCCAAGTGACACTCAGAAGAACTCATAATGTTATAGTTCACCAGCTTAGATATCTTTCTAAAGAAAGGCTAATGAATTCTTTATACCTTATTAGCCATTTGATGGCACACTTACACAAATGTATTCAATGTTTAAAAATTAATAATTGTATTTAACTGAAGAGGTAACAAAATCAAAATGTATTATGTAATTTGAGCCCTTACATGAAGCACTAAGTCCAATTTCATATGATTAAATCAAGTACATATGATTTTATGCATCATTAAAATTAGAAATACAGTAGTACATATAGTTTCTTCAATTATAGTCGATTTTGTCTTGACAAATAATGACCAGTCAAAATATTTAAAAAAATAAAGTTCTAGATTAAACGAATATTTAAGGCAGTCATCCAAACTGCCTTATTGTATTTCCAAATAAATTCTAATAACTCTTGACATCAAATGACATAATAAAATTACAGTATTGTATCAGGAATTCAGACTTCAGATAAACCCTAATGACATGCAGAGGAAATGGAATCCATTTATTTGCACAACAAAATCAAGAGGAGAAAAATTAGATATAAAAGAATTTTGACAGCAAATACTTGCCAATCTGTCTTAAGGTTAAAATTAATAATATTTTATCATGTAGAATTCAATATTCATCCACTTTCTCCTGGATATAACAACAGTCTATTTATTAACTGACTAAAACACCTATTGGCTCTCATTTGTTCTACTTTTTCAGCAGAATCTATTTAATTGAAAACATTAATTTGATTAATGTCCAGTCACCAACCTGTGAGATCATAGACCTGATACTCTCTGATATTAAACACTCAGCTTTTCATTTCTCTCTGATGAACCTTTGAAGCTAGAGCTTTCCAACAAGTAGCAGAATTAGCCAAATGGAATATTATTTTTTTCCTTCATCTATTTTATCCTAGTAGACAAGAGTAAGTATGCAATAGAACATCTGTGCATTTTTCTTCTCAGGACTACACCAAGGACATTCCAAATGCTATTTTGAATTTCACTTACTGGCCAACCCAAATCTTTATCAAACAATGCATTGACTGAGAATTAATGATTAAAACTGTAGCTCTCCCTTAATGGTAATGAAAAATTACCATGCAAGATGTTGATACAAAAAATAGCACAAGGCTTTCCAAAGAATCCTATGAGGCAGGCATTATAAGCTCATGATCCAGATAACAAAATTGAAATCGGAAAATTTGCATAATAAATATGCAGCACTGAGGTGATTAAAACTCAGAACAGTTGAAAACCCAGTTTTTCCACAACACAAATCATTGTATTTGTTCAACTTTTAATTTTATAGTTTTGATATTGAAACAATATTCTGCTCTTACATTTTGAAAATATCATCATAATTTAAAATTACTCCTTAAAATAATTTAAAATTTATTTTTAATGTGCAGTAAGCAAAATAATGAGTGCCTCCCTTAATGATGTCCACGTCCTAATTCCTGGAACCTGTAAATTATATTACCTTACACGGAAAAAGGAACCTTTGCAGATGTGATTTGAGTTAAGGATCTTAAGATCAAAAGGTTATCCTGGATTATCCAGATGGGCCCAATGTAGTCACAGGGGTCCTTACAAGAGGCAGGCAGGAATGTCAGAGTTAAAGAGAAATTTGAAGATGCTACATTGCTGATTTTGAAAATGGAGAAATGGGACCACGAGACAAGGAAGATAAAAAGCCTCTAAAAACTTGAAAAGACAAAGAAACAGATTCTTTCCTGGAGCCTCCGGAAGAAAGGCTGACACTATGATTGCAGCCCATAAGATCCATTTAAGACTTCTAACCTCCAGAATTGTAGGGTAATAAATTTGCATTGTTTTAAGTCACCATATTTTTGGCAATTCTTTTTTTATGTCAGCAGTAGGAAATACGTGTGGTAGAGGGCTATTAACAGGGCGTACTTTCCTGTGGTCTTGGCAGTAACAAAGCCACCATAAGTTTATAAGCATCATAATTGGCATCAGTGCTCACACTGAGGCTATGGAGAGAATCTGCATTACCCAGATTGGCTCTCTATGCAGTATTTATTTGACTCTCCACTCCACTTTATGCCACGGAGGCCATGGAGGATGAACAAGTCCAGAGATCTAATGTGCAACATGATGCCTATAGTTAATTTTGTGCTTTATTATAATACCTTCCCTGGAACATATTACCAATTGGAATTAACAGTGTGTCAATTATTTAACAAAAGCTTCAGCTCTCTGTATCCACTTAGATACAATTAATGAGCCAAAAGAGACCAATCATATCAGTTTTAACTGCTTGGCCTTCAGCTTTGAGAAACTTTCTGCTTTCTTGCTTTGGAAAGGTCATCATAATTCTATTTTAAAATCCTAAAGATCACAAAACATTTAAAATGCTTTTCTGAAAATTTTGAAAGCTCCCAAAACCCGGTCAGGTCAATAAAGAATTATCATTTAACATTTGTTAAGCACCCACAGTCTGGAAAATATCATACCAGACAAAGAAAAAGAGACAAACACACTATGGAAATTATGAACACTTCTTTTAAAGAAAATAACTGTCACCGGTAGGCCCTGGGTGGTGATAATTCTGATTGATCAGAAGTAATGACTCTGCAACTTGATTACAACCAACCAGCCTTGATGAAAAAGCCACACTAATCTCTGTTCCTGGTTGAAATGTCGAGGTCCATGATTGGACTATAGGAGTCAAAGATTTGAACTATTCTCTGATCATTTTGTGAGAAAGGTCAGGGTATTATGATATGTACTTCAGTAATAGGCTTGAAAATTTTCTGAAAATTATTTTCTCATCCTCTGTACTTGTGGCTAATCTCTGAATTATTTTTGATACCAATAATGAACAGTTTTATGCTACATGTTTTAGGAGATACAATAATTAATCAGGCCTTTCTTTCGAGGATGTCACCACCTAGTGGAAGAGAGAAAAATGCAAACGTATGTACATGGTTCTGTTTCCCTCACAGTGCTTAGCAGACTATTGTCACATTAAAGAAGATCCTTGATACATGACTAATTATGTAATTACAATACAAGGTAGAATGAGGTAAAGATTAAGTTAGAGACACAAACAAAATGCTACATATTAAAAGTTTCCCAATATTTGGAGAATGGCTACCTTGTATAATTGCCATTTGCTAAATTTTGAAACCAAGTTGAGAGTTATGTAAATTGCCTAAAATTAAAAACATTTAAGTTGAAACAAAAGAGAAGAAAATTTTTAAACTGAATGAACTTTTGACTCAGCTGTAAAGGAACTCCAACATAGATGTGGTGACAGGAATTTGCAACCCCTCTTGTTCATATCAGAGAAGAATCTGAATCCCAGGAATTAACTTGAGACTCATGCCATTCCCCATCCAACAGAGAAAGCAACCATTAAAAGCTGCTGTAGTTCTTTGTGCTGATGCCAGATCCCAAGTACCCCATTGCACAATACTGTAGACCCACTGGCAGTACACAGCTTTGCTAATAGAAAAAATATTCTTTCCTTAATTTAGGTTTAAATTATTCTATCTTCAAGATAGAAGAAAAAAGTTTCGATATGTAGGATGAGCAAGTCTAGAGATCTAATGTGCAACATGATGCCTATAGTTAATTAAATTGTGCTGTATTTGGGATTCCTGCTAAGTGAATAGATTTTAGCTACTCTTGACACAAAACCAAAAATAATGGGTAACTATGTGAGATAATGGATATGTTAATTTGCCTCACTATAGTAACCATTTTACTATCTACAGTATATGCATGCCATAACATTATGTTGTATACCTTAAATATACACTATTACATTTTTCTTTTTAAAGTTTGTGTTTCTAAGATGAGCTTTCTTAACAGTTCATGCAACAGCGAAAACACCAGTGTGAAAGGGGGAGAAGGAACATAAAATTGAAAGATTCACTTTAACCCTCCTGCATGGCACTGGTGCCTGGGAGACTGGAAAGTTGCAAACATATAGGACCAGCTACCCAACGCTGGAGGCATCATTGAGACTATAGGACTTTGGAAGGATACAGGCAGTAAGAGCACAACCTTTTGGGGAGGTTAGCACTTTCAAGAGGCAGATGGGGTCAAATTCAGACAGAGAAACTTGAAGGGGTACATAAAGAACATAAACAACAAAACCGAGGTCAAGACAGGAGGAAATAACCATGGGAGTTACAGATGCATGTTAAGATGTATCTGTAAAGGCCCTGGATAGAGGGTTCAAGAGGAAGTTCGAACTGGCTAGAACTTTCACTTTTTCCCTCCAATGTTGTAATTTCCTTATGGAACTTCTCTGACCAAATATACCTGCAGTTTGGTGTATTAGCTTTTTGGAAGCTGCATGACAGGGTGTCAAAAAATGGAGATCTGCTCAATCAATTCATACCGAGACCCCATCAAAAAAAAAGCCATTAGTTCAGCAAGAAGATGATGGCTTGCAAGTACGAGTGTTAACCAACACCACAGAAAAGCAGTCCTGAAGAGTGACACTGGAGAAACCCATACGCCCAGAGGAAAATTTTGTAGAAGACAAATCAGGAGACATTGAAGTTTGCACTGCTGAATACCGAGTAGATTAGGAGAGCACAGTGCCCCCTACCGCAAAAGGAAGGAAAGACATGTAAAACCTCTGATTTATATAAACTTTTTTTTTTTTTGAAACAGAGTCTCACTCTGTTGCCGGGCTAGAGTGCCATGGCATCAACATAGCTCACAACAACCTCAAACTCCTGGGCTCGAGCAATCCTTCTGCCTCAGCCTCCTGAGTAGCTGGGACTACAGGCATGCCCCACCATGCCCAGCTAATTTTTTCTATGTATTTTTAGTTGTCCCGCTAATTTCTTTCTATTTTTAGTAGAGGTGGGGCGGGGGGTGGGGGGGGGTCTCGCTCTTGCTCAAGCTGGTCTCGAACTCCTGACCTTGAGCGATCCACCCACCTCAGCCTCCCAGAGTGCTAGGATTACAGGCGTGAGCCACCGGGCCTGGCCCCAATTTATATAAACTTAATATCCACAATAGGCTAACATTTAGAAATAATAACCCAAAGGTTTTTTGGTTTTTGTTTGTTTGGTTTGATTTTTTCATTCTCAGTAATGCTTTTTACTGCGGTTCTTCCATAGTTAAAATTAGACCTTGAGGCTGAGATTTATTAATTTAGAGGCAAGACAAACCAAACTAGGAAAACAAAGTGCTAAATTCTAGGTCTCAACTGACAAATGGATTCTTAAAATCAAAACAGAGATAATAGTTTTGAAAGCCTCAAATTTGATTGCATAAACCATTTTCTTATGAAAAGAAATTTTTGAGCCCTAAATGGCTCAAAAATTATAATTTATACCATAAATGGAGAAAAAATGAATATTAATATGATTTAGTTTTTCCACCCAAGAGGACATAAAGTTCAAACAGATTGGAGGAGAGGAGTGTTGAGATGAAGGGAGTAGCAATAGGATTTGTCTTTTGTGGATCTTGAGACATCTCACCCCTAAACAAATCCAGTACAGTGTAGAGGTTGATTACGGTGTGCTTTCAGTAATCTCATTCTTTTAATCACATTGTTAAAATACCATTTTAACTTCAGTTTTCAATTTCTTGTTTCTTTGGTAATAGCATCCTTTTGCCTGTGTTTTGCTTCCATGTTCTGATCAGTTTTCTGTATAGCCTACTCAATGGTCAAACAAATCTTAAAGTAAGGTATCTCAATCTCAAGGGAAAACAGTTTCTATGTTGTATTAAAATAATGCCTGTATTAACATATAAACACAGATTTCTGATGTTCATTTTTCACATAATATTGAGGCTATAGTGAAAACATTACAACTGAAAAGAAGTTACAAAGTTATCGAGCTTCTTCATTTCTTTCCTGCTATTGTTTCTTTCGAGATCAAAACATTTCTCTCAAGTTGTCTGGAAACACTAAAAGAAGCTTTTTTCTAATTCACTGTACCTCTTAGGAGATAATCAGATGGAGCCTACAGAAAACACAGCTGAAACAGTATTAAACAATAAAAAGAGATCCATTGGTTTTCCTGCTTGGAAGGCCTAAAAGTATGATGTGCCTCAAAGGTGACAATTCTACAGAGGGATGATAGGATGATCTTATCAAGAATCCAGTTTCTTTCTCTATCATGGATTTGCCTCCCAAAATTTCTGCTTCATCCTAAGGCTGATTTACCCAACACAAGATGGCCACCATCAACTGCCGGGACTACCTGCTTTCTAATCTAAGCCCATAGGGACAAAATAGAGTCACTGCTGAAAATTCTCTCAGAAGATATAGTCAATTTGTCTCCAAGGAGCTCTTAGCAAATCTCCTCTTATGTCTCATGAGCCCAAATGCAATCATATAACCACTCCTAAACCTGTGTCTTAAGAATGGGTTTCTGCCACTGACTAGATCCTATCCGAGATCCAGAGATAAAGCCAATTTCCTCCCAAACACTTAGGCTTCTAGAAGTAGTTTGGGGAGCCACCTAGAGATAAAAGAATGGATTTGGGGAAACAACCACATGTCCATCACATATATTCTCCTTTGGCTCACATCTTGCATGTGCTTGTGTTTTAAAAATCTTGTCCCCCTACCCCACTCCTCTCCGTAGCCTCAGAGTAAGAGTAAAAAGGCACAATTATGTAATAAAAATACTAAGTAGGTACATAATATTTTTAACCTGCAAGAGATTTATAATAGTGTAAATAAGCTAAATTATGACTAATATAATGAAACATAAGTGAGAGTTAACTATTATTTTTTAAAGGATTCCAAGTCTCAAACCTGGATCTAGGGAGTTTTGAATTTTTGCTTATAGGCTTTGTTTGCTCTCCTCCCCAGAGTAAAGAAGAAATAAGTTTTAGAAATGTGTGAAAAATAAGAAGTTAGGATAAAAGTTATCCTAAAGAGCACCATATTATCCATATTTTTATATTAGAGAAAATGAATTACTTAGAATTTTTTACTGATAAACATGACTCTGCTTCTGTTAAAATGACCAGGAATATCAGGGTGCAAACCAGCTAAAGATCCTGCAGTATATGGACTAGGGTGTTAGCATTCAAGATAAATGTTATGTGTGCAGACATAATTTGAAAATCATCGGGAGAGAGAGAGATGTTTTAAGTGATAGGACTAGATCACCCAATGGTAAGAGTATACAGAAGGGAAGTAGAGTGTCCAGAAATGAACCCTGAATCACTGTATAATTTGAAGATTTGAAAAAGCAGAAATCCCCAAAGAAGTTCAAAATGAACCACTATTGAAGTAAGAAGAAAAGCAAAGTGTGTATGTTTCAGAGCACAAATAAAGAAATGTATTAAAAAGAGAAAACCAACTTCCCTGAGTTCTGCTGAGGTCAAGATGAAAACATGTAACTGACCACTAGATTTGGCCACCAGTAATCATGACAAGAGCAATGTAAGTGGAGAAAAGGGGAGAAAGCATGGAAGGTGGAGAAGGAAATGAAAGGTAAGTTCGACGATATATATAGACAACTAGTTTAAGGAGTTTTAAAATGAAAAGGAGCAGAGAAATGGTGTAATAGCTTGCACAGAAGGTCAAATCATCTTTTCAATAAGGTAAAAGGTGATGTATTATAGTAGATACATAGGCTGAGAAGAATTATCCAGTAGAGAGGGAGAAATCAATAATAAAGGAGATAAAAGGTATATTTATAGAATGAAAGTTATTGAGAAGGCAATAGTTTTGGAGTGTCAGGGTGCTTGTCCTAGAAACCGCACTCGTTACCATATGGCTATTTGAAAATAATTGGGTTACATTAATCTGGTATTAAATCATGATTCCTGAACTATCTGATTTTGTACAAATAAACTTTTATATTTAAGTTAGTGTTGAATAGGGTTTTTTCTCTTACCCTATAAATGATACAAAGGGGTTGAAATCTGAGAACAAAGGTATCAAATACCTAATATTCTAAACTGAAGCACAAATAATTGGGGACCACACAGCTTGATTGTGGTCAAATTCACTCTGCTACCCACTCCATCAATGGCCACTGCCTAATAACCTCCCACAAAATAAACAGGTTTATGCCTACATCCCTTTTATTCTCAAAAGTGATCTGGTTTAGACAATGAAATATATGGTCACCCTACCCAATAACCAAGTGAAGGGTAATTCTTTCCAGAAGGGGAGATTGGCATCTCATTTTCTAGATGAAAGTGAGTTTATACCATGAACCAACTAATCTTCCTATGGGGCCTATGTTAGCAGGTAGAAAAGACAAATGCCTAGAAAAGATGGAATAAAGAGACAGGAGCAATGGAGCTGCCTGCACGCCCACTGTTTGATGAGGTGAAAATGTAGATTTCTACTAGTCAAGTGGACATTACAGAAGGTAGCCAGGTTTGAGACAACTCCCTGATCCCGTGCAAGTGAGGAATGGCAACAAGGAAAAGAGAGGCTGTGAGAAGGCTGAAGCCCATGGTAGGGTGATGGGGGAGGAAAAAGAGTTTAGAGGAAATAGAGCCAGTGAATCTCCTACGTCTGGAATTGCGAGCTGGGAAAGAATACCTTATAGCCCCCAAAGAATCACACCTGTGTTGTGGAAGCGCAGCATTCGATGCCTGTCAGACAGAAGACATCCATAGCTGGCCATCGTTATGTACATAAGCACTCACAGCAGTGAAAATGCACCAAAGGGGTCAAATGACTATTGCCTGTTTCTGCAATGCCCCCTCTCACCACTATCAATGAAGTAGTCAGATCCAGAAAGAAGCAAAGCAGTGAAAATGCAACGCTCTTTGGTCAGCACTGGAAGGAGAGAAGGTGATGAAATTGAAGTTTTAAATTGAACAAGACTAGAGTGCACTTTTTAATAACTGAAAGTGATGGGAAAGCTCTGGGATCTCCCAGGATGTCATTAAGGATCGGGAAAAGGATAATCAATGAAGCATGGTTGAAGGCAATGATTGGAGGAAAATAACAGTATCTTGGGTTTGTATACCACCAGCTGAGATTGCTCAATAAACGTATTTGATTAACAACCTTAGCTGCTCTTCCACCGCACACCCCTTAATCGTTCTATTATTGCAAGCTGTATTTTTGGTTTGGGGGATTTGTTGTGTGTGCAATTTGTTTCGTAAGCTTTTTTAAAATGGTGGTTTGTTTGACTCATGAGATTTAAAGGGTGGTTGGTGATGAACTCTGAATTTTAAATATATAACTTCTATTGCTAGAATGTAATATCTTCAAACACCAAAAGCAATAATATCTAACCCAGAAAGCAGAAACGTAAAAGGCTGATACATTAGGAACCTGTATTTACATCTTGCCCTGCAGTGCACTAAATAAATACAGAGGTTTCGACGGTTATCCATTTTAATTCTCAGATATGGAAGGGCATGTCAAGTAGGTAACCAGCTTCTATAGATCTCTCCAAGAAAAACTGAAATGATCAACTTCAGGCAGCTAATCTAGCACTGGATCAGAACCCCTCAGGGAAATATTTATGTTTTACTAGTTTACTCAGAGAAACAGCTCTAGGGATCTGCAGATATCCTCTGTGATTTTGACTGAAGGAAACACTGATGCCGGAGCTGAAGCTTGTGATTTAATCATAGAAGCAATTCAGCCTTTAGCAATCCTATCTCCTAAGAAATCAATAGCTACACTTTCAGTTCTATTAAAGGATTTTTTTAACTTCTCCACCTGACCAAGATATTAATTTGTATATGTTCTATTGTCTGCCTTTCTGGTTGATACCTTGAATTGTTGAAAGACTAATTCAATGATTCAGTTTGAAATACTTACCCCAGAGGATTTCCGCTGTCATCATCATCATTATTTTAATTATTTATTGATTCTTATACCGTTTTTTAAACACTGGAGTGCTTTAAAGAATTACCCACAACATCCAAAGATAACATTTCACATCAGCCTCCCAAACATACTCTTCCAGTCAGTTGGAGGTGACACAAAGAAATAGAGATTCCCATTAGATTTGAAAAAACAACAGATGGACAAATAAACAAAAATCCAATTGAAGGGGTAGAGAAATTGGGACTACTAAAATTCACCCCCTCAAGAAAGACCCTGGCCTGTCATAATGCCACCAAGGGCTTATGAAATACGGGACCATCTACACTGAAGTTCTGAAAATTTCCACATGATGGAGCTCTTCACAATATGTGCATTATACAGAGGCGTGGCTTTCCATCAAACAGGAAAAACATGGCTTCCTGACCCAATTTGCTTGACTATGGTTACTTACATTAAAACATTTTGTTCTCCATTACATTAATAGCTAAATTAGTTTAACATTTGTGTAGATGTGGCTTTCATTAAATCATGGGATATTCTCATGATAGGGGTGTACTGAAGCAGGCATTAAATGGGGAGCCAGAAGTCATGAATTGTATTCTGGAGGCAAACCATGGTGTCCTTGCTGGGTTACTTAAACACTCTATATCTCATTCCCTCATTTAAAAATATAAGGTCCTGGAAACAATGACTCTGAACTCTAAAAAGTTAAACTCTAAAATGTTAAGATTATTGGATGCCCATAAATTTTATACATTGCTCTTAAAGCTAAGCATTTTCTTTGCAATGGAAGTTCTGCAAACAGTTCAATAAACACTTGTTTTCTGTCTTGTTGACAATATTTATAATTACATCTTTAAAAAATACATTTTATTATATTACAATCAAAGTTCAAACTTATTTATTAGAGGAAATAGAATGGGCAGTGATTATATCAATTTGGCCTCTGGACTTTGGGGATAGAGACGAACACTGTAATTGGTTTATCTTTATTAAATGCTAGACTGAGAATAGAATGAAGATATTTCAAATATTAGCAGAAAAAAATATTGAAATTGATTATAGCATGTGTATTAGAGATTTTCCAGTGATCTAGATATCACTAGTTACAAAATAAAGACTATGTCTTCTGTTTCTATATATGACCTACCTCGGTAATATAGAAACATACATCCATTCACACATATTTAGTGAGTTCCTACTATGTGTAAATCAGTGTTCTAATCATTGGGGATATAGCAGTGAAAAGATATACTAGCCCCCAAAAAAATCCCTGTCTAAAAAGGAATTTTAAGAGAGAGAGACAGAGAGACAAGGGGAAAGAGAGAGAGAGAGAGAGAGAGAAACTAAGTTATATCTGCTTAAATTAGAGGCTTCATTAAAAGAACAATTTCCATCTCCTTGGTCAACTTTGCTGTCAGAACACTCAAGAATAAAAGGAACACATACATTTAAAATTCAAAGGTATGAGAACAAATGTGCAAGTAGGATTAACTCTGTACATGTGTGCTGAACTCTTGGTACAATACAATTTTAAGGTTGCTTGGTTGTCAGTTTTAAGTACAAATTTCTAATTGATATCCTAAACACCTACTCTGACATCATTGCATTTGCTTATTTGTTAATGGTCAAGTAAGGTCAATCTAGAAAAATGTTCTCATTTTCCAAATTCTTAATTTTTTGAGCTTTTTTTCCCATTTTTCCCCCTAAGTGATGGTTCATTTAAATGCAAGTTTAAAAAATATTTGTCACAAATTTTTTTTCCTCAAAATGTTTGTATTTTATAGTTTCATCTCTGCAACTTAAATCTTGTCTCTTAGTTATTTTCATTCTTAATCTAGTCTTCCATTAGGAAGTAATAATAAATTATGAAGGCTGTATGTAGTTGAAGAAGGAAGTAAACATTTCCTAAGTTCAGGATATTGACTGGGGCCCTTCTTGTTTCTAACTCTAAGAATATAAATTTCTCCATTTTTACGTATATTTTTGAGCTATGATTGCTTGTGTCAGGCACTGAGGTCATTACTAGGAACATGATGGTTGAGATATATAGCCTTTGTCCTTGTCAAGATCACATTTAACATGGAGAAACAAAAGACTTAAGCAAAAAGGTAAGATGCAAAGTGATAAAGCTGTGCTCCAAGTAATATAGAGATATAGCAAAGAAACTAATATTTTCTGTATAAAGGGGTTCCAAAATCTTCAAAGAGAAGACATTTTCCTTGCCCCTTAAAGAAAAGACTCACCAAGTAGGGAAGAAGAAGTAGAGATCAACATAAGTCAATTTATAAAGATTTAGAAATGTATAGGTAATTGTGAAAGGTCCAGAATGGCTAGAGATGATACTTTAAATGAACACTAAATGTAATAATTCTCACAAGCAAATTTCTTAATAAACAGAAGACAAGTTACTAATGACTAACTATTCTGTGTAGTGTAAGTATATGTCAACTTTTTGAGACCTTGGTCTTATACACAGATCTTGATTATACGGGTAATCTTTAGAATGTACCTAGACTCTGTAATGTTGCCAGCATAACTAACCATGATCTGTTGCTACTACCCTGTTTTCTTTTTACTATGACTTCTCTCTTCCAAAACTGTGGGTCGTCTGCCTAAGAAATTATTTCTATGACCACTACTGAGGTTACGAAAAACATATACCTCCATGTCAAGGTTTTCAACTTGTTTTCTATGAAAATTTTTATCATATTCAAAATTTAGAGAAAGAGTCATTTAGGTCAAGACATTGTTATGTTTGGCATAAAACATTTATACTTAGTTTTATGGACCTAATTCATTTTTGTTTTCTGTTATTCAACAAAAAAAATCTTGTATTAGTTTATTTTCTTCAAAGTGTATTCATTGGTGTTTTCTACCACCTACATAGTGGAAGTAAAAAGCAAGGAGAAGGTAACATGAGGGAGAGAAATGAAAAAAAAGTTCCTATGATAGAAAAGTTTTTATTTCTATGTTTAATAGATCTCTAAAGCTTCCAAAAAATTCTCACAATCTATCTCCTCAGATAGATCAAGGAGACATTATGAGAAACCTACAGCAGAAAGGATGTGTCAAGGAAATATCACAGATATAAAACAGATTTTTTTGAAGAGCAAATCGTTTCTAAGATATATTTTCTATAAATATCTCGCACTTGCCTTGTGCAGGTGTTCTTGACAAATAATTCAGGCACAGAAGTTCTAGAATGTTAAAAATCTGATTTTTGATATATCTTTTCCATACAAGTGAATTGTAAATTCAAGTTAAAATGCTGATAAAGTGTATATCCTTAATTTTAGCTTCTGTTATTTGAAAATGGAGAATTTAAATGTCAATACAAATGATTTTATAAATATGCAATGCTTTGGAAATCACAAGTTCTAGAGTTTTTTAGTGCAAAGAGATGTCAGCACTCTTAAAGGTTCTAAAATACGTCATTTGCTCTTATTTCTGTTACATGGTTTTATGATAACCGTTTTAAGTAGCTAGAGACCGTTTCTCTAAATTGAGTTTCTCAGAAAGGGATTTGTTAAAACCATAATAACAACAAAGTTATTACTAAAGAGAAAGGATTTATTCCCCAAGTTGCTTTGCAAAAGTCAATCATGCCTGCAGAGGAACTTGATTAATGGTGCATAATCTACAGATGTTATGGAAGCATTGTAAGTGAGAATGTTAATTATCTAACTTTTTAGCAGAAAGATAAGAGTTTAACCTTTAGAAAAAGAAAGACAGGACTAAATAACTCGTGGGAATTAGTAATGGGGTAGTGAGCTTTTTATATTCACAATGGCAACTGAAATCCATCCCAGGCGACAACTGACAGAAACACATGAACACTACTTTTTACCAAGGCTGACACATAAAGTGTTGGCAGCGTCTTCAGCTTCATCCTAAATAAGAGTCTACATCTCTAACACATTGACTGCCACACTAGAAAAAAAATCTTTTTCCTTGGGTCCATGGTGTTTTATTACAAAAAGAGTATAAAAACTTCAAAAACAAAATGATTCTTTCTAATTTAATGAAAAATTTGTTATTTTTTATTGTTTTCTGTGTGTGTGTTATATGCAACATGAGAAATAGTTCAGGTGGCTCCCAAGGTAGAGACATGTGAGTTACATGTGCTTCATGAGGCCCCAGGCTCAAAACTAGCATAAATTAAATACAACTCACATGGCAGTTAATGTCCTAAAGAACTCAAGAATACCAGCATGTACACAAAAGGAAATGTATTACTATGGATTTCCTTGGAAGACAATTGAAACTCCAATAAAGACTCAAAAATTACCAAGCTACTCAAACTCTACATTTCCAGGCTACTCTGTAATATAGATGTTTATGATAAATCATAGCTTTCCCATAATCTAATGCATGTTATTTGAATACTTTTTTTGGTGTTTGTTCCTTGTTTGGGAGAGATAGACATTGATTTTTTTAAAAAAATAATGAAAGCTCATTACAATGTTTATATGAACCAATGCTCAAATTCCCCTTTCTGCCTGAGGTCAAAGTTAATATAAAACTAAGAACCACAGGAGTCATTTAGCTTAATTGTGTGAATGATGAAAAGAAGGACATTTTAATATATATAAATATAATGTTTCTCATGAAACTTAGACACATTTGGTGCTAGCTCTGTTTAATTGAAATGGGCAAGGCCAGCAACATAAGACCTTCACACATAGGCCTCCTTAGAAAAATGCATCCTCAATATTCTTTAAGGGACCCTCTTCTTCGACCCATTTGAATTTTGGCATTCTTCAGACATCTTGCCCTCAAACTATTTCTCTCTTGCTCTGCATGTTACCAAGGTAATCTGATTTTGGCTAAGCTTTGAACCACCACAGATACATTGACGACTTCCAAGTCAATACCTCCAGATGAGCTTTATCATTTGATCTCAAGAGATCATATTTAATTGCCTACTGTATATAGCAGGTATGAATCCCAGTCCACGAAACTACAAAATTCATGTCCAAAAAAACAACTTTTCTTTATTTTTCAATAATTGAACTTAATTTCTATTTTAAAACCCCATTTCACCTGATAATGAAAGCTTAATTGCAATAAGTTAAAGGAGTAATCTACCTTCTCCCCAGACTTGCTTTTAAATTCTGGGGCCATGGGAGGGTTTGAGGGCAAGCTGTTTACATATTTACTTTCTCATTTGCTGAGCTATCCCTGTTCCTGGTTAGTACTTTGTCAATCCACACAAATCAGTGCTGCAACCTCCTCTTCCTTGACTTCATTAAGTTCAACCATTTTTCAGCCATGTAGAAGACATCCTAGGACATGTTTGATTCTAGGATGATGGTTTGATCTTAAATCACCAGTGGCCATGGGTAAGTCTATAAAGCCCTCTCTGGCCACTCTATCTAGACATACCAGCGGAAGATGTCTTCTCTTCTCCTTGCTTGTTGTGAGAGAACATTGTAATTTGCCAAATCTCCAGACTCTCAAGTTGAATGAGAGAGGTCACTTTCTTCCCCTTCTAGAGCCCAGAATATTTCTCTCTAGTCTTCGGAGGGGAAGAGAATTCCAGAAAAGGAATATTGTATCTTTCTTCATGATTCATTTCTTCAAAATCTTTCTCTATGGTAGGGCCTAAGATTATGGAAACAAATTCAAAAATTAACTTTTTTGATCTGCTTTATATTGACTATCCCTTTGCTTTTGGTAGTGAGGATCAAATACCCTAGGGAAAAACTCAGCTGGTTCCAGAAGATAAAATTAAAACATTATTTACATCTCGAAACGTTATCCTACTTCATCATTCTGGTTATACATATTTTCCATGGATAATATACATTCAATAGATCTAAGACTTATTGTCTTTCATCCAAACCTGTCAGCTTGCTGTGTGCATATCTCCATGAATATCATGATTATTCATCTAGCAAGACAAAAACATCTAACCAATCCAAAAGTCCTCTGCATCCCTCAATGTTGCAGGTAGCAACACTGTCCTATTCACTCAAATGTTGTACTAGATCTCTAATCAATTTCTTGTTTTCTCTGCTCTCCAAGACAGAGAATGGGTTTACTCACTAATCCTTTCCTGAATAGAATATTATAATAGCTCCAAACTGCTCTAACTCCCTCCAGATTTGCCCTTCTTCTATTCATCCTTGAGAGCACTAAAAAATATTTTCTCTAAAATATTATACCAAGAAACTCTGCAAATATTTACTCTTTGTTTGAAACTCCACTGTCACTCTCCACTGTCTCCATGTAGTTAATTGCTACCAGTCCCACAAGAATCATCAAGCCTCACAACTCTGAGAAGCTTTTCCTCATTAACCACCATCCCCACCACACTTCTTCAAATACATTACGATATAATTTTTGGTTATTTTTCTCTCTGTCAACACTATAATGTCACAGGTAAGACATGAATAATATTAAAAATGAATATGTTTGTGTCCTACGTGCTTAACACAGAAGATAGTACAGTAGATTAATTGAAATGAAGTAACACCCACCCACTCCAATAAATATAACATGCCTGATGTTTCTAATTCCAGACTTTCTTGCTCCATCCCCAAATTCAGTTTTTTCTTAAAGGTTTTCCTTTGTCTTGTGAAGTGGGTGTTCTTATTATATTGAATATCCCATATGACTCACCATGTTATTCTTCTGGGGGGGTGTGTGTGTATGTGTTCTCTGTGTGTGTGTGTGTGTTTGTGTGTAATTAATCAAAATCTAAAAAGAAGGCATTAAGTAATGCCTGGAAAAATGAAAACATTTTTGGAAAAAATAATTAACTATCCTAAGTGACTCGATAATAAATAGCACTTACACAGTCATAATAATGTAAATATCACATAGGAAGCATCCAAAATGACAGTAAAACTATCAGGGATAGAAAAAAATGAGTGGAGGAAGGAAATAGCTGGGATTTAAAGGATTATATCTAAAAGAGAAAAGTGAGAAAGGAGAATATAGGAGTATAAGTACATTATTTGGAAATATACAAGGATGTACAAAGCACGTGGAGGTACAAATCTGGAAGGAAGCTGGGGAGCCTAATGGTTTTGTTTTTGTTTTTGTTTTCTTTTATTTCAGCATATTATGGGGATACAGATGTTTAGGTTACGTATGTTGCCCTTGCCACCCCCGCCCCCCCTAAGTCCAAGTTTCAAATATGACCATCCTTCCGATGGTGTGCATTGCACTCTTTGTGTATGCAAATACCCGTTCCCTCCTCCCTCGTCCCCTCCCCACTCCCTGCCCAACATCCAATAGATGTTATTCTTATATGTGCATTTATGTGTTGATCAGTTAATACCAATTTGATGGTGAGTACATGTGGTGCTTGT
>NW_012147078.1:1538587-1569260 GCF_000956105.1 Propithecus coquereli | reverse complement strand
TTTTCTAGATATAATATCATGTCATCAGCAAATAGTGAGAGTTTGATCTCTTCTGTTCCCATTCATATGCCTTATAATCCTACTCTCTTGCCTGATTGCTGTGGCCAGGACTTCCAGCACTATGTTGAATAGAAGTGGAGATAGTGGGCAACCTTGTCTAGTTTTAGTTCTAAGTGGGAATGCTTTCAATTTTTCCCCATTCAATATGATGTTGGCTGTGGGTTTGTCATAAATGGCTTGTATCATTTTTAGGTAAGCCTCATCTATGCCTATTTTATTAAGCGTTCTTATCATAAAAGGGTGTTGAATTTTGTCAAATGCTTTTTCTGCATCTATGAGAGAATCATATGGTTTTTGTTTTTGCTTCTGTTTATGTGGTGAATTACATTTATAGATTTGTATATGTTGAACCATCCCTGCATCTCTGGAATGAAGCCCACTTGGTCATGATGGATTATTTTCTTAATAAGCACCTGGATTCGGTTAGCTAGAATTTTTGCATCTATATTCATAAGGGATATTGGTCTGTAGTTTTTCTTTTTTGTTGCGTCCTTTCCTGGTTTTGGTATCAGGGTTATGTTGGCTTCATAAAATGTGTTGGTGAGGAATCCATCCTTCTCGGTGCTGTGGAATGGTTTCTGCAGGATAGGCACCAGTGCCTAATGGTTTTTAAACTGACTTTCAGCAGTCCTGCTTTGCTCACCTTCACCTCCACTTCCAAAGGTCTCTAGTCCTGGCCAACTTCTCAGCCTTTTACTAATTCCCTAATTTAGCCCAGTTGATTGTCAGCCCTCCCACTGTGTAGGATTCAGTTTCCCTGGCTCTGCTTTGTCTGTTCTCATTGGTCCTGCTGGTTTCCAGCCTTGACAACTTTTGCTGCTGGATCTGCTGTTGCCGCCTCTCCTATTGTCTTTTTCCCAGTATGTTTATGCCTTTAAAATATATATATTTTATTCATGGAATTTTAGTGGGCATTTCAGGCAGAGAAGAGGTAGCTGTTTATGTTCAAACTGCCCTTTTTTCCCCCGTATGATTTCTCTCATCACTTTCAGAAGTTCTCCTGTCACTCCTATTGACAAAACATTTTCATTCAAATAATTAAGTTGTCCAGTACAGGTAATAATGGAACTCAGAAATTCATGTGAATTTGCAGTTGTCCTCTGGCTCAGCTCTGGCATTCTTCATGCTGGACCTCACTGTGAGTGAGACAGCGTTGTTGGCTTTTTCTTTATCTCCCCACCTTGTGCTTCTCTTCTTCCTACCATGCATCACTCAGCTCCCACAGGAATTGGGAAGAGGAGCAGGAAAGACAGGTGAAGAGCAGGAAAGGTCTTACTTTACTGGGTTATTTGTGCTTTAGAGATCTGGGGTTGTGCTTCCTAAACTTGTGCATTCACAGGTCAATCTTTCCTTTGTGGGCTTCCTTTGTGCATTCTTTGGAAAACACTGAACCCCACTCCTTATCCCCACAGCCTGGGAATGTCCAAATGTAGCTCACCTAATATAGACTCTCCCCCATGGTGTGGCTTGCATCTCAGTCCTCAACCTCTGGCAATCCACTCTGCTCATATTTTCTACCCGGGTCTCACAGCCCTTCCAGTTAAATCTTCCAGCACAAAGCTCTCTCTCAAGCCCATTGCAGTCTGTAGCTACTCTGGCTTGACAAACACTGAGTACAGATGACTTCCCATCCAGCCACATCTCCTTACTATTCTATTAGAGAAACTACCCAAACCCAGCCTCTGCCTTTAGAATTTTCTAGGACTAGACCTGGTACCATCGTTGTGCCATGGTAGGTGACCCAAGACAAGCTCTCCAAGGCATTCCTTTGAAGATCCTCAAATTCAGCATGAGGTGAGACGAAAGCACTTTCTTCCCTTTTCCCTTGGGTGGTGAGAATACTACCAGAATGCAATAAATTTCTCCAAAGAAATATTTTTTTCTTAGTCTCTTCAGTCTCAATACTTTATTTCCTCAAGTAAGCATTGGGTTGAAAATTATAAAACCTGTTTGGGGCATCTCCTCAGCAAATTATGAGTAAGTGGTCTGGAACCTCACTTTGGAGGGAATTGCTCCTTACTGTTTCTTTCTCTTCATCTTGTGCCGTTAGTCAAACTTAAGATACAAAGTGTCACACTTTTCCCTTTCACTAGCCACCTTTAACGAGTCACTTAACCTCCACAAACTGAAAAGACTGGCCATAATGATCTATGGAAATCTTCTCATTTACAAAAAAAGCAAGAGTTCCATACACAGACACTGTGGAAATATTTGCATTTGCTTGCATGACAGACAAAAAGTATGAAGAAAACCCCAGAAAATAGCTTATTTAGATATATGTTGCAGATTTTGTCTTCATTTAAATCTTTAATACTCAATAAAACCAAGTGCTGGCTTGGATTTGGAACAACTGGAACGTTGGTTTACTGCTGGTGGGATTGTAAATTAGCATAATTACTTTGGGAAAGTGTTGGGTATTATCACGTAAATCTGAACATTTATATGGTCTACAGCCCCGCAGTTGCATTCATAGGCATATGTACTAGAGGAAATCTTGCACATATGTACCAGGAGACACATACTGAACATTCATGGCAGCACATTCATAAGAATAAAAACTGGAAACAGACAAAAATCCAACACCAGTAGAACAGATAAACAATTGTGCTGTTTTATACAGTGGAATACTATATATATAGCAGAGAAAGATGAATATACCACTGCCGATATCAATATGAATGGATCTCAAAAATATATTGTTACATTCTTGGGATAGTTCACTTAGTAGAATGGATTCCAGCTCTATCCAAGAGAATACAAGAGGTGCTATATCACCATTGTTTTTTATGGCTGAATAGTACTCCATGGTATACATATACCACATTTTATCAATCCGATCATGTATTGATAGGCACTTGGGTTGTTTCCACATCTTTGCAATTGTGAATTGTGCTGCTATAAACATTCAAGTGCAGGTGTCTTTTTTATAGAATGTCTTTTGTTCTTTTGGGTAGATGCCCAGTAATGGGATTGCTGGGTCAAATGGTAGATCTACTTGTAGCTCTTTAAGGTATCTCTGAACACCTAAGTGCACATACAGGAATAACAATAATCAGGCGTCAGGCAGATGAGAGGGGGGAGAAGGGGAGGGGTATGTATGTATGTATGTATGTATATACATACATAATGAGTGTGATGCGCACCATCTGGGGGATGGACACGCTTGAATCTCTGACTGGGGGAGAAGGGGGGACAAGGGCAACATAACCTAAACATTTGTACCCCCATAATATGCAGAAATAAATATATATATATATATTGTTACAAACAAAAAATCAAGTCACAGAACACACTATGTGATTCCATTTATATAAAATGCAAGACTAGTAAAAGTGAAAAATATAATGTTTAAGGATATGTAAGTGGTAAAACCAACAAGGAAAATCACAGGAATGCTAAAATTAAAAGTGGTTACTTCTGGTGCTGGGTGAGAGGTGCGATCAAGGAGGAGCATACAAAGGCTTCTAAGGTCCAATACTTAGGGTCTAAACATGAAAAAAAGAAAAGAAACCACTTCAAGTATTTGCATCACAGGAAATTTAATCAGAAATTCCTGACTTAGGTGCTAGAAGAGCTGAGAAACCAAATAGGAGAGTAAGGTAAAGCAGAACTTAGCAAAAACAGAAATTCACTATCATCTCTGGGCCAAAGAGAAAAAAGGAGGAGGTCATACTAACAGAGTCCAGACTGGGACCACATGGGCATGCTCAGAACTTTGGATGATACATAGCCACTGCCGAGGAAGCCACCCAAGACGAGTGGGGAAAAGGTGACTCCCTGGCTTCTCCCTTCCTTCTGTCTTCCAGTCTCCTGCCATGGCTCACACTGGCCTAACACAGGCACAGGTGCAAGGGAACTGGGGTGATGTAACCTGCAGGGGCCATCTGTCTCATGATGCAGAGCAATGGATCTGAGTCCCAACAGGCCCAGAAGAGGCACATTAGGAAGGTAGTTTCTTTTCCTTAAGCAAGTGGTGAGTATGTGAGTGTCCATTTTATTAGTATTAAGTAAACATACATATTGTATATACTCTCTTTTATGTATGATCTATTTTGTAGTAATTTTTTTATATTATTCTTCTAACATGGGGAGAAATGTTTTGTTTAGTGAATGTTATCAGTAATTTTGGTACACTGCAGATGGGCTTTCTAGACTGAATTTTTTTAACATTAAATCTGTTCAAATTCCAATCAGTTTCCACGTTAGTAAAATGGACATGAGAATATCTACTTTGCAGAGTTACATAAAATTCTAAGGGAGACAGAATGCATGAGAGGCCTAACATTGTGCCTGGCATGAGGTAGAACCTCAATGAAAGTCAAGTTCTTTTCCTAATGTAGCTGTGCAAAAGCCAGTGAAGTTATTTCTGATTTCAGGATTTGATCAGAAAAAAAAAATCATAAATTTTCTTTCATATTCTTGAAGAAGGTAATTAACATTCTTCCGTGAGTTTTTAGTATTATATTCATGCTTTGCTACTGGCATATTCAAAAGCAGGAGCCAACATTAAGAATTATTGCAAAAAGATGCCACTGTTTCAGTAGCAATTGTTCAAAGGGTTCACGGAGAAAACGTACTCAGTACATGAGGAAGATTGGCCATTCCTCCCAAAAGAAAAGATTTAAAGGGAAGCAAGAAAGACTTAAAATCGCTCCCCATAAACAATGGCAGGAACGTGTAGTTTATCGAGGGCTGAAATAATCCCACAGCAGTGCAGCGAATTTTCATTGATATATAAGTGGTTGCCTATTATTTGCAACAATGAAGAGGACTAATTTAACACAAGAATGTAGCAGGAGAGGCAATGCTGGCTTAATAATAGGTTCATTCTCTGCAGGAATTCATGTGAGTGAGTAGGGGAAATAAGGATCGTTGCGAGCTGGGGACGGGAAGGCAGAATGAGATGACTGCAAACCGCATGTCCTCTTTGCTTAGAAGTCTATTACGTGAATGTGCCAAGGAGCTGTTTCAGTGCCCTACTGTGTGAGTCAAGAAAGTGACTCGAACTTGACAAAATACAAAAGGTAAAGACTGGGTAAAGCTGACAGACCTCAGGGATCTCAGTTACTGGATGTTACCTTCAGAGTGTCGTTGGCAGAAGATGAAAGTAGCCTCTGGCACAGATAGCTGCAGGTGTACAACCCCAACTTGGGTACAGAGCAGCAGGGGAAGGAAAGGTGTGCCCTTCACTGGAATCCAATTTGTTAAAGGAAACTGTACATTCTGTGAAACTATTTACCCTGATTTGGAAATTAGTGGTTGCCTTAGCAACACTCGAATCCCATGAGGCTCACGCAGAGTGCTAATTTCAATTCATGGACACCTTCACGGGTGAAGAATGCAAACAGTAACCTGAGCCTTCCATTTGGCATGCCTCTCGTAGGAAATGAGATTTTCCTTGGCCTATGAAAATATCCCTAGAATAGCTCCCATTTATCGATACTTTCTATACACCAGGTGATGCGATGCATGCCAGCGTCACATTTGATCTCATTTAACTGTCACATGCAAGCCTGCAATGTCGGGGGTATGACTCCATTCTACAGATGAGAAATGAGCTACATATAGGCTATATAACTTTCCCAAGGTTACCCAGGAGTGGTTTGAGGATTTTATCTTCGACCTAGCTGACTCTAAAATTCCATGCTCTTTCAGCATTTCTAATGTGGTTAAGAATAATACAAGGTTTTAAAGCTATAAAGTACCTTAGAGGTTATCCTGCACAATGATCTTAGTTAAAACATAAGGAAATAAAGACACAAGGCCAAGAGATTTGCTTAAGGTCAGATGACCGATAATGGCAGAGCTGAGAAAAGAATTCAGGTTTTAGGATTCTATTGGAGCATTCATTTGTTGAGGGCCACCTGTGAACCATCCAAATTGTGATGTTCTCAATGTTGGACTGTACTGCATTCATTTTTGCATGGCTTTTTCCATAAAAGATGTGCAATGAGTGCTTGTTGAATGAAGGAAGGAATAAATAGCACCTTCCCATACATTCCTCATGCACTTCCCACGCAAATGCCGTGGTATAGGTATAACAGGGCCAGGGCTAGGGGAAGGCAAGTATAATACAATGCCTGAGGTGTGAAATCCAAGAGAAATCCACTCTCAGGGTCATGAGGCACTTCACTAGCTTCACCCCAATTTGGTGCTGAGGTGTAATTACCCTCACCTGTATCAGGAGAAGAAACTCTTTCAATATTCTGCCCAAAATAACCAGGATACACCAAAATCTTGATCTAATTTCAGTTTATTTTCTTCACAGATTAACAATTTTTATTTTCTTCACAGATTAACAATTTTTATGTTTGGAAGAAAACATAAAGGTCTTTTACTCTATTCTTAACTATCTTATACTTGTTGCCTCATAAGCGTTTGATCAGAGGTGTTTGTACAGGCAGCAGTGTCCTTAAAAATGAAATCAGTGCTCTGTAACATGGTTTCTCAAAACTTGCTGTGCATATAGATCTCTTGGGGATCCTATCAAATGCAAATTCTGATCCTGTACATCTGAAACCTGAAACTCTATATTTAAAATAAACTCCCAGGTGATGCCAATAGTGCTGTTCTGAGGACCACACGCTGAGAGACAATGTTCTTTAAAAGGTTGTAATATAGGAGACATTTGTGTCATTAAGCAATTCCTATATGAAGCATATTTTCCTATAAGTTGCTATTGTCCTCCATACTTCTACCTACTAGTAATAAATTTAGCAACATTTCATATTTCAATGCTATACACAAACTTTATCAGTAGCTATCCCTTCCCATCAGAAAGGTCCTGACTTTTCTAACTTATGACACTCAAAAAATATTCATATATATGTATGTATGTGTATATATGTGTATATGTGTACATATGAGCCAGGCGTGGTGGTGCATGCCTATACTTCAGCTATTTGGGAGACTGAAGCAAGAGGATCACCTGTGCCCAAAAGTTTAAGTCCAGCCTAAGCAACATAGAGAGACCTGTTCACTTAAAAAAACAAAACAAATACATATAGCATAAGAGTTGATCAGATGTTTATAAATGTAGAGAGAGTAGTAAATTGATAATATAATTGTTATTGAAACTGTATGTTAATACTATGAGAGAAAGAAAACTGAAGCTTGAATCTAAAAACCAGAGCAGGCTTACCACAACCTAGCTAGGTAACTTTGGGCAAATCATGTAATGTCTCTTTGTTTCTATTTTCTCATCTATGAAATTAAGTCATGGAATTAGGGGATCAATAAGCCTCTTCTAGCTCTGATATTGTAAGTTTCTCTCTACATTGTGGACCTCACATGATCACACCAACTGTAATTCAGGTAAAACCAAAATAAAAATAAAAACCTGCAGTATTCCTGTATTATGTAGAAATAACATAGTAAGAGCTTAACATGTTAAATCCAAAGCATTAACAGTTACTGATTTGCACAGATTCTTCTAACTGTGTGCATGCTTCTCTGCTCATGTCATAAAGTACCCTCAGGCCCTTTTTCTTTCTGTAGCTCCAGGACTCCCGTTTGCGAGGTACGCTTGTGTATCTGCAGTAGTAAGCCTGCAGCTGGCGGGAACGCAAGAGTCAAATGGCAGATTCACTTTGCCCTTGGGTTTTCACAGGAGTAAACTCTTTTCTGTGCCACTGCCCCTCTTTCATGGGCTGACACTCCCTTCCCCAAATCACCAGCATGCCAGAGCCACCATACTGTCACTCTTGCCATATTGTCATCTAGCTATCCAAAGTCCCCTGCTTCAAAATCCCATTAAGACCTGGCCTCCTCCACAGTACCCTTATGCTCCAAAATTACCTCTCATTCTTCCTCTTTCTATCCTTATCGAATCTTCCATTTTCTTAATGCTCTCTGCAAGTTGTTGAAAAAGGATATTTCTGGTTAATTCTGAAATGAAATAATGGAGGCAATCTTTACTTAAAATTCCTGACGCATTATGTAGTAAATGTTCTGTTTTCCTGATCCACCATCCTCCTATGAATTAATGCCTTTGTGCCTTCCTGTATGTGTTAAGTTTACCTTCTTTTTTTGCAAATACTTTAACTCAGTGCTGGTTTCTGGATTTCAAGACTTTGTGAGGTAGTGAACCAAGATATGAGAATGAGAGCCCCACTCAGGGTGGAGGAATGTGTCTGAGGGCAGACAACTCAGAAGTGTGCCTTCGAACTGAAAGAAACTGGTTATTTTTCACAAGGCCGTTGAATCGGTCAAGGCTTAGTTATCTATTCATCTATCAAACACTTACCATGTGCTTATTATGTGCCAAACACTGGGCTAAGGTACAGGAAATTTAAAAGCAAAAATGAATAAGGAATACTATTAACCTTCATGAAATCTATAATGTAAGTGGAAAGATAATAAATAGCTTATTACAATTCTTTGTGATAACTGTTTTAGTAAGATGAGAGGGCAATTTGGTGAAAAAATGGGCTTAGATACAGATCGATCTGAACTTGAACACTGTGTCCACCACTTACTAGCTGTGTAAGCCCCAGCAAGTCACTTAACTTCCCTGAGCTTTAGCTTCTTTATCTCAAAAATTCAGAAAATATACATATATACTTTGCAGGATTGTTTAGAGAAAACACAAACGAAGAATCGATCCTGGTACCAGGGTGCTTGGCATTGAAGACATTGAATACTTGGCAACTATTATCATTTTATTATTACAAAGATAAGCCTAGATTGTATAAGCCTAGATTGTACTACATATAAACACAGAAATGATTCAGAATTCATAAATCCAGGGAGATTTCCAGAAATCTACAATGGCTTGAAAGAACAGGAATAAATTTTGTAAAAGAATGGAGAGAAGAGAGTAAGGGTTGTAATGGTTGCCAGGCAAAGAGGGCAGCCAGAGGCACAGAAAAATATAATAGTTCTAGGACTGTCAGTGGGTCTGCGTGGCTTCATCAGAGGACCAGGAAACTGACTGGTGAGGTTAGAGACCAGATCACAGAAGGACTTACCCATAGTGACTTTATATCTATGTCACTTTTGGCCTGGGATAGGCCAGATTTATGCCTCGTCTCCAATGTAATTATTAATAGTACAAACTCATATTCTTTAGCTTCAATGATATATCCTATCATCACCCTACTTACATGTCAAGTTGAGAAATTTTAGTCTAACCTGAAAGTTATGAAGAATCCCTAAAGAAAGTTTACCTTGGGAATGACATGATAAATTCTGGTTTTAAAGAGAACATTCTGGCAATTATGTGAGCAAGTGTGGAAAATGAGTTAGAGGGGGCAACCTGGAGATTTCTAGATTTCAAGACTTTGTGAGGTAGTGAATCAAGATATGAGAATGAGAGCCCCATTCAGGGTGGAGGAATGTGTCTGAGGGCAGACAACTCAGAAGTGTGCCTTCGAACTGAAAGAAACTGGTCGGTATAAGCTGCACTTTCAGTTATATGGTCTGGATTGCAATTGAAGCTAGCATAGATCTTCCATCTATTTCCTACTCTGTGGCAAATTCAGCTCTAAATGTTTACGTGTATTATCCCATTCAAACCTCACCACACCACCACAAGATGGGTATTATTTTTATACCTCTTTTTATATGAGGATACTGAGACATACAGAAGTCAAATTATTTTCTAGGGATCAGGAGGATCCAAATTCAATCCCATGGAATGAATCTTCCCCCAGATCCTGTATCTGCAACCACTAAATTACACTGCAGTTACATATGACTTAACCAATGGCAACTAATGTCAGGATCCTCAGCCTCGTACTTGCTGAGGTAAATATGAAGTCTAGTCTTCCTTCAAGCCCTCTATTTCTTTATTTTATCCTAGAATTCCCAAAGAATTATTATTCGTTGATTATTTTCGTGGGAGGGGGGTATTACTCACCCATCAAACTGGAATGCAGATAAATCCCTCAGACCTGTAATAGACTAGAAATGTCCTACCTAGATTAAGGCTTCTCAAAAACTAACAATCTCTCTTTTATTCTTTCTATCCTGTCAAGATGACCACAGAAAAGCCCAGGGCTTAAGGTTTCCATTCCTAATAGTCCTAATATCACCCATTAGCTGGGTGAAACAAGTTTAGTTTTTAAAAAGAGCATTTGGACAACTTTTGCATATCTAAATATGAGACACGGTTACTCACCACCACCATTCCTACACAAGGGGAAAATTTTCTATTCTATAATTAATCACCCAAGGATAATTAAAAGTGGAAACATTTATCCTTTTTGTGAAAAATGCACCCTTACTATCATAGAATAGAGTGGCATTGGTACATTTTCAAAACTTTAGGCTATGTAGTCCTATTCATGGTCACTTGAATACATAGAAAAGGGACACTGCTGCTGGCTTTGGAAACAAAATGCCTAATCTGTGACGTTTGGCAAATAGAACTAAGAAGACTAAGAACTGGTTGCATGTGAGCAGTGGATGAAAGGGAAAAGTCAAGGGTGATCCTCTAGTTTTTGTCTTGAGTAGATAGTGATTTCATGCAATTTGTTAGGAAGCATTGCAGAGGAACTGTTTAAAGTGTTGGACAGGAGATAATGAGTTCAGTAAATATTTGCTGATATGAATAGATAATGAATGAATATAACAATTAAAGATAACATCACTGAAATGAAAAGATGATGGAGAAGTTAATTTAAAATGGAACCAGTTCAACCAATTATTTCAAGGTTACCTGATAAATTTGAAGCAAAAATGATTTGGATGTCTTCCATTAGTTGGGTGACGAGTGGGACAAATGGGAATTGTAGACATATGTGCATGTGAGGGTAGAAACATACACATCATCCTAAAAATGTCTGAAAACTGATTAGTGAACACTTAGAGCATCTGCATGATTCTCTTTCATGCAATGATCTATTGTTATAATTTTAATCGGTTAAAAATATCAGTTGTTTGTTTTTAATATCCTGCATGATGTTGTGTTAGAAAAGCTGTTCCAGTCCTCCATAAGTTTGATCTATACTCTCTTTGGCTCAGTTGCTCAAGGTGTGTTAATGAACTATTGAAGATTGTTGTGCAAGTTTACCTATTTTAATTGGATTTTTTTCTGTATCCCAAAAGATTAATAGATGGTTTAGATGATACAGATACTTTGTGAAATTGCTTCTAAAACATCTTCAATTTTTTTTTTTCCCCTGAACATCCTTCTTCAGCCAATGGTAGCATTTTTGCTGACATACTCATATCTGCTATCTTCGTCCCAAAGGTGATGAGGATTTCAGACAGATAAAGACACATCAGCAGCCATGCCAACTGACTGCCAACTTGGACATATGTACAGAGCAGAGAGCATGCTAAAGTTCCTTATGCAGAGAGCCAAGAGCCCACTGACATTCACCAATGACTGAAGAATGTGTCAATATCGCTACAGCATAGGCAAGTTTGGAGTGAGCCATGTTAAAGGTTCTGGAAAGGAGAAGATGACCACCTGGGTAGGGCACCACTCTGCTCTGTATATGTGCCTCATTTGGCATCCACTTTGCATGTATGCTGCTGGGCTTCCATCTGTCGAATCTCAACATAATGTCAGAGATAAAAACTGGAGACTCCATGGCTTCAAAATGCATTTTTCTGCTGGCTGCCTGATGGCTGTCTGGGGACAGAAAAGTTAGAAAGCAATCCTTGCTGACTGACCCTCTTCTATGGTATGTACCTTTTAATTTTAACTCCGCAGAATGTCTATTTAATCTAACCAATACATTATATAACTTCAGAAAAAGCTTTGCAAATTTAAAGGTACAAGTGGGAGAACATAGTCTATCATCTTATCATAGAATCAGATCACATATAAATTTGAGTTACATTTTGAAATATTTTCTCTTTTAGCCATTGAATGTGTATTTAGAAAAATATAGTATTAACTGAAATGCAACTTAGTATGTAGTATGTGTCTAAATTACAACTAAATCACAATATCCAAACTTTTTCAGAATAAACAGATCTCAGACTTTGAAAATATTTTTTCAATTGTATTTAATTAAAATTCCTCAAATTTATCTATTATATTAGTACCTTTGGACCTTTATTAACTATATTTAGTCATATGTTTCATTAAAAGAACTAAATAATCAAAATATATATCAATAATTCTGGTCAATTTTATTTTTCCTTCTTTTGATTCTTATAATTCAAAAATGTAATTTTTCTTTGCAATATAATTATAAAAATTTCACCCTTATTTCAGATGTAGACCAAAGGTATTTAAATGTATCTTTTTATGTGTAAGGGATGATAAGAAGTTCAATCATAGCTTGAGAAACGTTTAAAAACCAAATGCCCTTTTGAAGAATGGCAGTGGACAGCCCAGAATATCTTGGCTAAGTTTGTACTGGTTAATTTTCTCCAGGTAAATACCACTTTATAGCACTATCTTTAGAACTTTATTGAAACAAAGTTGCAGGCTCTGTAATGCTATTAAATATTATGATTTTCTAACTGAATAGCTGACCTGCATCAATTACGTGTGTGTGTGTGTGTGTGTGTGTGTGTGTGTGTGTGTGTGTGTGTGAATGCTGACGGTGCTTTCTTGTTACTGAAAAATTATTTTAGATATTGTGGTCAGCCCACGCTAGAGTGACTCCAAATTAGTTATATTCTTACATAATTACCTCCTCTTGAGTGTAGGTGGAAATTGTGAATGTAACTAATCAACAAAATATGGCAAAGGTGATGAGATGCTACTAACATCATTACCTTATGTATATAAGGTTCCATCTTAGTAGACTGGAGTGAGAGAGATTTTTCCACTAGCCTTGAAAAAGTAAACAGCCATGTTGTGAACTATCTGTGAAGGAGGAACCAAGCCAGGACTAGCAGATATCTTCCAGGAGCCAAGAGTAGCCCCCAGCCAATAGCTAGCAAAAAAAAAAAAAAAAAAGAAGAAGAAAAAAATGGGAACCTCAGTCATATAATCACAGGGAAGAGAATTCTGCCAACAACCTGAATGGGCTTGGAAGCAAATTCCTTCCCAGTCAAGTTTCCAAATGAGAATGTGGCCTGGCTAATACCTTGATTGCAGCCCCTTGTGAGCAACTGAGCGGAGTACCCAGCTAACCTGAACTTGGGCTCTTGACCTACAGACTGTCAGATAGTAAATATGTGTTGTTTTAAGCTGATAAATTGCAGTTAATTTACTTCACGGCAATAACTGGTGAATCCTAATACAGTTTAAACACAATTCCCCAGAATTTATATCTCATTAATAATCTGGTGTTGTATTAGTTTGCTAGGACTATTGTAACAAAGTATCACAAACTAGTGGCTTAAACAACAAAATTCAATTCTCACACAATTATGGAGGCTAGACTTTTAAGACCAGGTTTCGGCAGGGTCGATATTTACTAAGAGTTGTGAGGGAGAATCGGTTCTGTGCCTCTCTCCTAGCTTTTTGTAGTTTGCTGGCAATCTTTGGCATTCCTTGGCCCGTAGCTGCACCACCCCGATCTCTGCCTTCATGTTCACGTGGTGTTCTCTCTGTGTTCGTGTCTGTGTCTAAATTTCCCTTCATATAGGGACACCAGTAATACTGGCTTAGGGGCCTCCTCTATTGCGGTATGACCTCATCTTAACTAGTTACATCTGCAACAACCACATTTCTTAGTAAGATCACATTCTAAGGTACTGGGGGTTAGGACTTCAACATATGAATATGAAGAGAAAAAGATTCAGCCTATAATAGGTATTTAGCTCTTCCTATAAAAGGAACTTCTAAGAAACGAAAAAACTGGCATTTTAATTTAAGGTATTAATTTTTTAAAATAATAAGCTCTCCTTTCACCGCTTGCTTTGCCTGTCATAGTTAGAAGAGAGTGGGGACCAAAAGCATTCACGTATCCATTAATTTTTTAATGTATTTCTTTGAATACTTGGATTTTACAGTGACAAGAGCCATGAAAATACATCATTCTGTTACAAAGTTATGGTATCAGCTTCCTTCATTAAAATACAGGAGAAGTACTTATCTTGGCTCACATAATTTGGTACCCCAAAGTATGCAACTACTTTGAAAACTTTTTGAATTACCAATATTTCCTTAGGAGTAACTTACTCTACATTATATTTTTAGAATAGAAAGTTTAAAAATTCATTTCAAATCACCTAAGCTTAAAGACAGTGTATATTTCCAAATGATGAAGATTATTTAAATTGCAAAGTGAATCTTGTGGCTATAGAAATAGCTATTAACAATTAAGCACCTGCTACCTGTCAGGTGCTCTAGGAAGCAGTTCACACACATCACTTCATTGTACCTTTACAGCAACTATATGAAGTGGATGATAACACCTCCATTTTATAAATGAGGAAACTGAGGAAAAGAAAATAAGCAATATGTCCAAAGTCACACAGTTAGAGAATGTTAGATCTGAAATTCTAATCAGATGCACTCTCATTTCAAAGAGATACTCTGTCTTGCTGCCTCACAATAATGCAAGATTTATATATTTTACAAAATGTGGGTTCAAAAATTCTGAGGCCAAAGCTGGGTGCAGTGGCTCACGCCTGTAATCCTAGCACTCTGGGAGGCTGAGGCGGAGGATTGTTTGAACTCAGGAGTTTGAGACCAGCCTGAGCAAGAGGAAGACCTCATCTCTACTAAAAATAGAAAAATTAGCCGGTTGTCATGGTGTGTTCCTGTAGTCCCAGCTACTTCGGAGGCTGAGGCAGGAGGATTGCTTGAGCCCAGGAGTTTGAGGTTGCTGTGAGCTAGGCTGATGCCACAGCACTCTACTCAGGGCAACAGAGTGATACTCTGTCTCAAAAAAAAAAAAAAAAATTCTGAGGCCAGTATTACCCACCATCACTTCATTATACAGGTAAATAATTATTATTAATGCACTCATGATTTCATTTAGATATTACTTTAATTAGCACCATTGAATGCAAGGAGAAAGCAGATAGGAGCTGACAGGAAGGCAGTGCTGGTCTTAGCTCTCTTCCCATGTCTTTTCTCAGACAGCAGTCCAGACTTTCAAATTATCACCCTGAAGTAGAGCCCATGAGTTGGATGACCATTAGGTACATCAATTTTATTGTGCACAAAAAAGTCATTAAGAAGTTAACATGACACTAAAATAAAAGGTAGAAGACTATATTTATAGAGAGCTGGCTCATATACTTCAAGAGCTGCTATTCTGATATTCTATTTACCAATTTCACACTATTAGCTTCTTTTCCCTAGTTGCCTTCTGTGTATCAATAATTATTGCTTCATCTCAGATTTGAACAATTTTGGTTGTGTTTGGGGCACTCACCTTAAAACATACTACACGTTATCAGAGATATTCAACTCATGCTCCCAAACTGTAGAAATATTAATATTTATACACATTACCAGAAGCTAGTTACTTGGGAAGGGTTTCCACAATTCTGTATCTATAGCCCAGTAATCAAATGATCAGATCTGTTTTCTTCATCATCACAGCATGACCTGAGGAGTAGCAATCTTTCCCTCTCTCTTGCCCAGCTTAGGCTGTGATTAATTTGATTGATTTCAAAATCTGTTGTGTATTTCCTCTGTGCCCTGCCTGTCTATTGGCACAATATGATTTCAGTAGTTGCATTATTTCCATTTTATCTTACATACTTGAATTTCAGGCTATTTAATTCCAATATGTAAATTTCTGTAATATTAACTGCAAGTGAACGTTTTAAGCCAAGAGGCCTAGCATTTTGGGGTTTTTTGTTGTTGTTGTTTGTTTTTTGGTAAGACTATGTTACTGCTCTTAAATTACCATAAGGCATGTTGACACAAAGGTATTACAAATAACAGCATAAAATGACAGGGAATTTAAATGATGTTTGGGAATATAAAATCCATGCATTCAATTCTACCATATGTTATATCATGTTTTATTTTAATATCACTCCTGATCCTCAATGAATAGAGCTAAAAATGGGGTGATTTTCTCTGATTACATTTACAAATTAAAATATTACATGAATTAAAGGAAAACCTGTTCATTTAAAAAACATTTATTTAGTACCTATCATATGACAGTTATTCTTGAAAGAGCAGGTGAGGAAATAGATATCATAGTTATAAACTTTACTGTTAAAGAACACATCATCTAGCTAGAAGAAAATTACTAAATTCCCTCCAATCGCTCTGCCCTACATTTAGCAGTATATTTGGATGCCTTGCTTGTTTCTTAGGATTACTGCTTCTTTTATGTATCTTTTTATCAATATCTAAAGATTATTGATTCTTTTTATTATTTTTAGTCAACGAAACAATCTAGGTCAGGTTTGCACTAGGCTTAACATTAATAACCACTGTGTTCTCACAGCTTTAAAATTCAGCTGCTGAACATAAACCTTTGGGAAAATAAGACACTTCTTCAAAAATAGAATGCTTAAAATTTTACCCCCGGTAGTGAGAAGAGAGGTTCATACCTCACTATTTTCTCTATCCAATGAAGGAAAATTATTATTTCATCCCTATTTCATTAACTATTTGTGATTTCAATTTGATAGCACTTTGGAATATTTTTCTGAGGGCTAGTTGCTAGATACACCCTTGGCTTAACACTTCTAAAGAAGTCGTGGTGATGGCAGGTAACAGATTTGTAGGTACAGCTGTCTTGTCACCTTTCTCTTCTGCCTGCTCCCTCACTCTGAATTTTTTCCTCTGAACTTTAAGAGAAGTGTGTGTTTATGTAGAATAACTAAAAGTTTACAAGATATGCATTATACAAATTATATGGTTTTGTTTTTCTAGTAAGTACCATTTTAATGCCTTTTGTTCTACTTCTTGATCTGAATCTTATTTCATAATTATATTCTCATATTTGTTAAATATTTGATCATTATTTTCTATTATTTTTCTCTGTAATTTAACATTTATATGTAATTGACAACATAGAGCAATAATGATTGAAAATTTATGATTTCAAAGATAAATGTTAACTAACCATTTACTTTAAAAATGTATACCTTTCAAATAGATGAATTTACATTTAATGAGATGAACTCGTTCCAATTTTCATTACTTCAGGCATCTTACTCAGACTGTATACTTGCTGCAAAGTAAGTTGTTTTTATTTCGAATGTTTATTTTTTGTGACCTTTTATGTGTAGCTGTGAAATTGTCATTTGAGTCTATTGCAACCAGCTGTAGTAAACAGAAACAATACAATAACATTAAATGCAGATGCTCAAATTTTACAAAACGAGTGAATGACAATTGAGGATGGAACAGTGAACATGATTAACTTAGTACAGAAACTAAAATACAAAGAATAATAGTGTTATCCTTCTGTGTCATTCAAAACTGCACAATATATTGACTTAGATCATTCCATTATTAGCCATGTAAGCATTACAGTGTTTTTCCTACAGAATACACACAATGTGATGCAATCAGCTCTTATATTCTCAGAAACAATAGTCATAGAGTCCCCATATTATGTTTTGTGTTGATAAAGTGCTATTCTTGTTTGTATCTTGATTTAAAAATGGTTCCCTTCTTCCTCAGATGTCTTCAAACCACAAAAAATAAAACAGCAACCGAAGAATACAGTAGCAAATATTAAAATAATTTACTTTTAGCCCTAAAAATTGACCAATAGAATCTCCTTTACTTTTTGCAATGTCATTTAAATTCAATAATTAAGTTTCTGATGTCATGAATGGAATTAGCAATTCGGAAACATTATGAATACCTCAACAACAGAGTAATTGCTGTTTGCTAGTGATGTTGGGGTATTTCATTTTTTTTAATTAGAAAACTAAGGAACTTAAAGTTTAAGGCTGCTTTTAAAGAATTGATACTAGCGTGCTTATGCGAATCACAACTACATGCACTCTATCTCAAATTATTTATTTATTTATTTTTAGCAAGAGCATAGATCTTTTTAAGAAAAAGTCTGAAGAAAGATTTCTGAAGCCCACCAAAAAGTAATGTATGACTTCCCCCTGCTGGCTTAGCAGAATAATAAAACTAAGAAAACCCCTTGTGAGAGTTTCTTATATTCTAAAACACTAAAGTCCTATTAATTTAGAGAATCTAGGATACATATCTTTCAGAAGTTATAAAGCACTTACCAGTAGCAGAAACATCTGTTTATGTACCAAGTCAAAATTCATACACATTTCCACCTGCCCACATTCACACCCAATTGGATCCAAAAATACATTAACCTTGTAACCCGAAACCATGTATAACACACACAACAGGCACATATATACACACACACAAACATGTACAAAAATTTCTTTCTTACCTAATGTGATTTGGGGTTTTTTGCTGTCCTCTCTCTGGAATTCTGCAATCCTCTGTAGTCCTTGCCAGTCTGGGCTGGTTTCCATGTCCCATCTTCTGCCTACTACCTGTTGGACCTTGTAGCTAAGCATGTACCTGAAATCTCACGTGCAACCTTGCTACAGCAAAACTAGTTCAGAATTAAATTATATATTTTAAATCACTTAATTATTGTTGCATCTTATTAAAATTAAAAATAACTCAATGTGATGAACCAAAAATAATAGATGCATAGTTTATATTACTTTGAATAAAATTTGCATGTTAATCGACTAGTTGATAAATGCCAAGAAATACCTTTTCTGTTACCTCCTCTCCCCCTGCTTCGCTGTGGGTGCCAAATAAAGATGACCCAAATTAGAAATATAAGACTTTGAGCTATATATAAGAATTAGTAACCCTGAATACAACACAGTTACGTGGACCTAATTCTTTCTGAGGTCTCTAAAAATGAATTTATCCTTTTTAGAACTGTTGAAGTTGTGCCCATACAGCAAATGAGATCATACAGTTGGTGACTGAATCAAAGGATCTATTATCAATAAATAAAATTCTCTAAGGAGTTACCAAATCTGGATGTTGAGACAGTTAAAACAACCAGACCAAGTACTTTTCATTCTGTGACTGCTGTCCTGTTAAGTAAAATGACTAAACAATGAGCTACTTAGCAGCTTAGTATCTGATCTGCCTGTGATTAAGATTGCATTTTCTATCAACCTAGACCTAAAGTAAAAAATGTACTAGATGGTTGCTGTTGTAGGTTGTATTGTGTCTCCTAAAAGACATCTTGAAGGCTGCTACCTATAAATGTGACCTTATTTGGAAATAGGGTCTTTCCAGATGTAATAAAGTTAAGATAAGGTCATAGAGTTGGCCCTAATCCAATGTAACTAGTGTCCTTAGGAGAAGAGCCACAGAGACACAGGGGAGAACGTTATGTGAAGATGGTGGCAGAGACTGGAGTGACGTGATGTTATTCCAATGCCAAGGATGGCTGGTACCTGCCAGGATGCTAGGAGAAAAGCATGGAACAGATTTTCCCTCAGATCCTTCAGTAGGAACCAATTTTGCCAAAGCCTTGTTTTCAGACATCTATCCTCCAGAACCGGAGAAAATAAATTTCTGTTGTTTTAAGCTACACAGTTCGTGGTATTTTGTTATGGCAGTCCTAAGAAACTAATATAGTTGCTTAGTATAATATTTATTGAAAACCTGCAGTGGGCCAATGTGCTAAATGGGTCTTCAAGGTCACAGCGTATAAGACTTTGACCTTTCCCTTCAGGACACCTCGGCAAATGGATGACAGACAAGTGAACCAACCATTACAATTAATCATATAACTATCTTCAATAGGTATTATACGATCATGTAAGAGTCTTAACCTAGTCTTGGGATGTCAGAGCAATATTCCCAGAGAATGTGACATCTCAGCTAAGATGTAAAGAATAAATAAGAATAAGCCAAGAAACATTAGGGGCATGGTAGATAGGGATGGAGGGGTGCAGAAATGATGAAATAATTCTGAGTAGAAGCAATAGCCTATGAAAAGTCTCCACAGCAAGAAAATGAGCCATATGAAGAGAGTGTCGAATTTCCAGGACCTCAATTCCATTCATTCACTGCAAAAATCATGTATATATTATTTGCAGCAAAACTTATTAGGAGGTAAGCCAGATTTCTTTTTCTTTACATGCTCTTACTTAATAAGATAGTCTCCCAATAACAAGATGTAATTTCCCTACAAAAGAACTTCTCAGAATAACATATTCATCAAATGACTGATCCTTTTTACTTCAAGGCATTTCTGAAAATTGAAACCCTAAGTCTGCAGTTGCTTAAACAAATATTCCACCACCACCTCTTTGCTATTCCTGAAGTCTTCTTGCAAGTGCTTTTAAATTATTTCCACCTTTAAAATTTCCCAAACATCCAAGGCACTTCGTCTATATTGTAAACAAATTGCCTAAAAATAGTGAGACTTGCATAATCAGTAAAGAAAGCATTTTTCCTTTATGGTCCAAAGTGCAAGGAAGCGTCTGAAATCAGTGTAGCAAAGAAAAGCGTTCAGATGAAAAACTACTCTGACTCTCAGAGGTTACATAAGCGGAGTAGTCAAGATATACTAGTTACTATGGTAACCTTATTTTTTTATTGATTAGTAAATAGTCTTATAAATCTTCAATAATCTGTAGACACGTTAAGGCTAACCAGGGTAAAATTAAACTATAAAGCTCTCTTTTTAACAAATATAAAGAAGAAAATTAGTGACCAGTATTTTTATAATAAAGACCCAGGTACTTCCGTGAAGATTTAATTGCCTCCTTTAGAGTACCGATCTAGAATTCATGATATTATAAATTTCACAGTAATATATTATTAAAGGCTGCTTAAATGCATAAACTGAGATTCTCTCCCTTTTTGGTCATCCAAATGTGTACCCGCCTACAATATTTTCCCACTTAAAAAACAAAGAATTTAATGGGATCAATGCCAGAACCCCAATTCAAAATTTGCTATGCTAGAATGTATCTTTTGATCTAGTGATTTTTTTTCAGTATGATCAAATGGTATGATCATATTCTAAACTCACATATAAAAATTATACATCCCAATAGAATACTTCTGAAAGTCATATTTAAATATAAACCAATTGGAGAGGTCAATCATTTTACCCTACATCCATGAGAAATGTTAAACGAAAAGACTGAACTTTTAGGTAAATGGGAAAATTATTCTTAGAGTTTTCTCTCAAGTACTATGACATGTTTTTGAGGACCCCTTCATGTGTAAGTATATATATGAAATATCCCCTGCACTCATATTTCCCAGCCAATGTTCTCAAATCAATAGTTCCATCTTGCCTAATAGTTTCTCTTTCCACCTCTCCATCTCTAAGTAAGTTTTAATTCTCATTGTTTCTCAAACTTTTAAAGCATCACCAGCATTTTATTTAATCTACTTGCATCATCTTCTGAAGCAAAGGAATCAAGCCTGTGGTCAATTCCCTTCTAAAACACCTCACATTCCTCAAATTTATGACAATTTCAGTGGTAATGCTAAATCCGATTGCAAACAGCCTAAAAGACTACAAGGCCATTCACTGGTATTACTATTTATCCACTACACACACACACACACACACACACACACACACACACTATGCAGTCAAAGCAATTTAAAGGAGGTAATAATCTTTGGTAACCTTGTAAGGATATATTAAATACATGTACACACATACACGCACATACAGACACATCATGTGTACATACATACGCACACAAAGGTCTTGGTCCCTGAACTACAAAAGAAAAGTTCCGGAGTAATCAGACGAATCTCATTAAAAATCTCAGGAATCCTTCCTCTCTCTCAACACATGCCTTCCTCCTTGTGGCTGCTTGCTTTTAGACTTTGGATCTCTAAGAGAAAATAGGAGGGAATGAGGTTGGCTCAAAAAGAAAATTTACTGAAGCTCAAAGTTCAAATCTAACCCATTTGCCATGAGTACTTTGCATGACTAAATCTATTATCTAAACATTCAAAGAGTGTTTAAACAGATGAAGCTAAAAGCAAGTCAGCAATATCTTTACCTAGTAAAAAGAAAATGTAGGAAACGTTAGTGTTCATTATAAAACTATTACATGTCCAACAATGTGCATGAGTTATTTTCAATTTCTGTTCAGGAAACCAACTCTAAGTATTCAGTAGCCTTGACATTTTTGTCCATTTTTCAATATTAGCTATTGAGAGTCTTCTAAAGCATAATGTACTCATACAATTCTCAGATTACCTACTTTATTTTCCCATAACTGTCTTTTCAGATCTTTAAAAATGAGCACATTTATAGGCTCAGTTGTTGACTTATTACTCTTTTCAAAATACTTACCCCTTAGTATTAGTTACTATTTATTGAAAACTTGTATGGGCGAGGCCATTTACATAGTATCTCATTACTTGCCAGAGCATAAAATAACATTATCTTTGTTTACATCTGGGTAAATTGAGGCTTAGAAGTGCTGCCTTACTCGATTTATTGTGCATGGCTATTAAGTGTTAAAACTTAGATCTTTTTGAGCCCAAAGCCAAGGCCTTTAATTTCTATGTGAAGGGTTCTCAAACTTCAGCTTGCATTAGATAGCTTGTTAAAATGTAGATTTTTTTACCTTATTCCTTGAGTCTCTGATTCAGGGGTTTTGCATTTCTAACAAGTTCTCAGATAAGACTGAGGCTGTTGATCTTGGACCATATTTTCCAAACATTAAGGTATACTACATTCTACCCACGCACCCCTCAACATTGTGTAGCAGTGGTTCTCAATCCCAGCTATACCTTTGAAGCACTGGAAGAAGATTGCCAAAGTAAAAAAAAGAAATACCCACACCTCAACCCAACACCAGACAAATCACATCAGGGGATCTGGGGGTAAAGACTTGCTATTAGTTATTTTTAAAAGTTTCCCAGGAGAGTCTAATTACAGCCATGGTAGAGAACCACCTAGAAATAGTGAAAGGAGCATAAACTTTGTAATTAAATACTCAGGGTTCAAATTTTAGTCCTGTGTACTTCCAAACCATGTGACCTTGGGAACAGTATTAACTTCTCAATTTCTCTTCTGTTAAATCAAGATGCCAACTATCTGTTAATAGTATTGTAGAGGCTACATGCAAATGAATATACTGTATAGTGTCTGGTACAGAGGAAATGCTTGTTAAGTATTTTACATTACAAAATTAATTGCAAAACAAACGGATCATATTTGCCGGATTATGCCCTTCCTCTCCCCTACTTTTTTCTGGTTGGACTTGAAATAAAGCCATGTTCTCTGACTCAGGGCTAATGGACTTGACTGAGTATCAGGACTTCTACATTTCCTTTCCCATATCTCATAATTGTGCCAGTGTGTCCTAAATTCTAGAGTACAAATATGAGCCTGATATCCTCAGATTTTTAACACTTCCAACCTCTTCTTCATTCTCCAACTTCTGCAGTATCTGATTCCAGAAAATTATACTAAGCTCTCTTTCCTTTGTTCTAACCAGTTCTTCCTGGTTCTTTAAAACACCACTCTAAAGTTCATTCTATAGTGCCATACTTAGCGCAAGTACCATTCCTTGTCAATCTCTGGTCTCAGGAAGCCTCTATAATCCCTGTGCTCCTATGAGCCACTGCTAAGGTCCTTCAGCAATGTTCCACCTAACTATTGAATTACCTCAGCAAGGCTCTGTCTGTTTACCCAAATCAATTGCCAGTATCAACAAATTTGGGAATTAAAACTTGAAATGTTGTAGTCCTTGTAACCTAAACCGATGTCTGCCTCCTGAACCTACTTGGCCTAATTTTGCTAGACTCTGCTACATCCTCTAGAGAAGTGTTGTCTTTATTCTGACACTCTTTCTCGCCCTATCATTCCTGGGTTTTCATCATCCCAATTACTAATAGTCCTACACATCATTAAATGGGGAACTTGACTATTTTATAGGCTGGATCTATATAGTGTGTTGACAAACTATGTTCTTCAGTAATTTAAATAAAGTATTTCAAACTTGCTAAATAAATCATCAATTTTTTTCATTCATTCATGCATTCAACAACTATTCAGTGTATGTATGCTCTGTGTCAAATACTATTCTATGTGCTGGGGATACACCATTGAATAAAATAGACCAAAAGACTCTTGCCCTCATAGAGCTTATACTCTGGCAGAGAGACACAGATAATAAAATAAAACATGTAAAGTGTATAAACTCTGATAAGTTCTGGAAAAAATAAAAAAGGGAGAGCAAGAAAGAAGGGTTGATCACTATTTTTTACAGGACACTGAAGGAAGTTCTCACTGGTAAAGTGGAATTTGAGTGAAGGTCAGAGGGAAATAGAGAATACACCATGAGGCTGTGGAGCATTCCAGGCAGAAGTGAGAGTCATGTTTGACCTGAAGGAGAAACAAGAATGGCCAAGAGGCTACTCTTTAATGAAAAAGTCGAAGTGTGCTAAGATTAAAGACAGGGTTGCATTTCAGATCATAGAGCCTTTAGGAGCCATTTTAAACATACTGGCTTTTCCTCTGACATGGGAAACCATTGGAGAATTTGCTCAGAGGAGTGGTAGAATTACTCCTGCCACTATACAAAGAACAGATTACAGGAAGCCAAGTACGGCAGTAAGGAAATTAGTTTAGGGTGCTTTAGTTATAATTTAAATGAGGTTACACTGGCTTGGATGGTAATAATGGAAGTGGTTAAAAGTGGCCAGTTTCTGAATATATATTGAAGGTAGACACAACAGAGTTTTCCTAGTAAATTCATTATGCAGTGTAGAAGACAAAGGAGTGAAGGACACTTCTGAGAGTTTGGGCCTGAGCACCTGAAAGGATGGAGTTGCCATTTATTAAGAAAGGAAAGACTTGCAGAGAGAAAAATCAGGCTCCAATGTTGAAAAGGTTAAATTGAGATGCCAATTAAGTTACCAAGTAAAAGTTACCGGCAAGATTACACTAGTGTTCTAGGGCAGAGGTCTCAGGGTGTAGGTATAAATGTGTATCACATTGCAGGAGACTAAATGAGATCATGTAGGGAGTGATGATGAAGAAGGAATCCTCAACCCGAACACTGAGGCACTCCAGTGGTTAAGAAAGGGAGAAAAACAAAAGTATATGTTGTCCTAGAAGCCAAGAATAAAAAATGTTTTCAAGAGCAAATCATTGTCAAATGCTGTAGAAATCAAACATGATGAATAAATTTATCAGAGAGGTAGGGGCAAAACCAAAGTTGGAGTGGGTTTACACATTTTAAGTAAGGTTAATAAAGTATTCCAAATTTTGTTTTAAATTCAACGTTGTCTAAGTAGGTCAGACATGGTTTGGCACTGAATTACAAGGATAAACAGGATCCCTCAAGGAGTTCATAATCAAAAAAAAACATTTGTAAGTAAACAGTGTTAAAACTGTTCACTAAATACAAAAATAGAAGGATAGATACAGTGTTACGGGAACAATGAAAAGAGAACACCCAGGTTTTTGCTTTCTATTTTTGATTTTCAGGTAAGGATTTTCTTAAAATATACTGCTTCTGTAGGTGACGTAAGGACAACCTAACCTACCAAGGAGAAGCAGTCAGCATGGCACATACTGTCCGAATTCCAGAAAGGTGTTTGATTCTAACACAAAAATTACATCCACTTCTTATCAGCAAATTAAGGTTATATAGCTTAGACAATGTTTGCATATTGCATCTCACCAGGGTTGAGCTCAAAATAAAACAATCTTCTTGGTCATATCTAGTGCGGAACCTAAACCCACTGAAAGAAAACAGACCACAGACCGGACTCACCAAAGGCTTTGTTAGCCAACCCCCTCCTAGTCCTGATTGTTTGTTTTTCTCTCTGTATACAGAGCTTTCCCTTTCAGCCCTTAAGAGGTTCTGAACTTAAATGGAATCAGTGACTGGGATTTTCTTTCAAGGAAGTATTGCCTTCAGCAAGGGCGTCCCTCAAAATGGATCAGATCCTCCCTCTATAGGAATTCCTCACTCCACAACTCTCTAGCTGTCTTTCCTCATAGGGGGCCAGGGGAAGGTTAATTGGCAATTTCTCTTTGAATATGAAGCCTATTTAGCTAATTGCTTGGGTTTTTGATGTTATTTTTAGAAGGCTGGTTTAGAGAATTTTTTTTTTTAGAGGTTCTTTTCCTTCCCATCATTTTTCAGATGTATTTTTAAACTTAAAGGCAAATAAAATAAGTCTGATTTGATTCCAAATAATTTAATTAAGTGGATGAGCCCATTTTAAGTCTGTAGAAATTAGAACCTCATTTTATAGAGGCAAATGAAATAACTCCCTTTATAAATTTTATGTGAGGTTTGAGACTGAGAAACAGGAAACGAGCTGTAAAATATCAGATGTGGAAATTCAAACCTCATATCTAACAGAAGTTGAAGTGAACTCAATTAAATGTCACTGTCTCAGTGTCACCTTCTATGATCACGCTTTGTATATTATGCCACCTCCTGGTATTCTATACCAAACACCCTGATTCTTTCCTACGTAAACCTTATAGCATAAAGTTATTTTTGCTTCCTAAACTTGCTTATTATTTATCTCCTCCATCAGAATGTAGACTGCATGAAATCAGGGGCTATGTTTTTCTTATTTTCCTTGTAATTCAAACACTTTCCCCAATCCTTGGAGAATGTTAAAGATTTAATAAGTACTTGTTGGATAAATGAAAGAATATTAGAATCAATCAACCAGTGGGTAACTCTCAGGTTAAAATTACACAACTCCCTAAAATACTGTCTGTCAATTAGTTGGATCACACCACACAGTAAGATATACCTTTTATATTGGCAAAATTTATTACTTTGTTTTAATTATTTTTATAAACTGTATTTAACTGGGATTTTGTTGTTTTTTATTTATTTTTAGCTCATTCTCAGTTTTCCTTTCAATAGAAGAATTGGATGACACATTCATTATAATGATTTAAACAATTTATTTTTTCATCTTATGTCATGTTTTTTATCTTACATTGCTACCTATTTTATTTTTGTTTGTTTAATCAAGTTGCTATCTGTTCTTCTTTTTTCTCTTAGGAATGTGGAAGTCCTGGTATACTCTTCCTTCCATTAATGGCCACCTTAATCTTTACTAATAGTTGAATACGGGAAAACTTTCTCAGCAAGATGCACTGTTTTCTCTACCAAGACACCCTATTTCTATCCACTGTTTCCACATTACTCCCATAGAGAGTTTTAAAATATTACACTTCTCCCATTTTCTTTCAACTCCCAGAGGAGGTACTTGAAATAATTCTCCAGCCTTCCACTACCGTACCCACACTCTTACCTTTTGTTAACATTCTAGAACTAAAATGCCAAGCTACTATCAGAATCCCCTTTGTTATGAGAAAAACAAATACAACCCTAAGACCCCTGGCTGACTGAATTTACCCCCTCTCGGCCAAGAGGACACCAGAGGAATCTTAAAAACTGAATTCTAGGCCATGTCGGGATGGGAGGTCAAACACATTTTGTTAATGCTGCCCTCCCTCACTAACTGCCATTAGGCTTTTTTTCCTAAAGGTTAAACAGAAACCAGCCCATTTGAAAGACTTGCTCCACCACTGATTGCAACCAACCTCTTGACTGCCCCTCACTTTTGCCATTTCCATACAACTGACCAGCACTTCTTCCTGATACAGTCTACAGAGGCTGCACACGTCAGGTTGGCACTCTTGTTCTTGGTTCTTGGTGTGCTCTTAGCTGAAGAATGACCAGACACACCGAAAGCAAGGTAAGCACGAAAACGAGGTTTATTGAGGAAGAGCAAGATACGTTCACCACAGACAACGAATGGGCCCCGTCTCATAACAAGAGGCTCTGGTTATGGTCTAGGGTACTGTTTTGCATGGTCCGGATTGGGCCCTCCTTGTAGACGTCACCACGGAACCACTTTGATGGACAGTTAATGACATGATAATCAGACTTAGGTTATTCTAGGTCATTTTCCAGATCCTATTGTGCCTAGGCTGGAAAATTCCCTGCATTCTTTAGCAGGGAATTAGTAGGGTGTTCCTCTTTCCCCCAGGTGTGGCAGTTGCTTGGGGCAGGATCAAGGTGGGGCAGCACTAAGATAGGGTGCCCGCTCTTGTTTTTCTTCCGTAGGTGTGGCAGTTGCTCAAGGCAGCACCACTAGGATAGCTGGAGGTCCCTGATATCTACCTAACAACACACAGAGGGACTTAGTGTCCTCTGCTTCCCCTTTTGACCTCAGATGAATGAAAAATCCACCCTCAGATCATGTTAACACTGCCGTTTTTTGAGCACGTGACCCACAAAGAGGCATCAAGCTCAATAGCACATGAGCATGTTTCTCCTTTCATAAATATTCACAACTCCTCCTACAGCTTATTAAATGCATACATTTGGCCACCCCACTCAGCATAAATTCCTGTTCCTTTTACCCACCTCTTGAAGTGTTGTCTGTCTCTGATCTTTGCCAGAGGCTACACTTCCCTTCTTGTCAGATTGGCCAGCCTGCAGGCTGCAACATGTTATGAGAAATAAAGCTCTCCTTTCCAAATTTATGAATCTCATGATCTCCAGTTGACAGTTCTATGTCCCTTCTGTCTTAACTATACTTAATTAGCAGCTCATCACACATACTGTGAGTCTAGGTTCATCTGTTTAAGTTCTTTGAAGCAACAATTACCAAACAGCATGTTCTCCCAATTCTATTCAATTTCATTTATTTTAAATGCTAGCTAGTCGCAACATCCTAAATTGATTGCATGCCTCACAAAAGGATGTGGCCCTTTGCTTCAGTCCCAGCCACCACAGAACCCTGCCTCACTCTTGAAGAGAGGGAGCATGCCCTCTGGCATTCACTTCCACTCACACCAAGAAGTCTGATAAAAACCCTGGCGGCAGCATCACACCTCGGTGGCTGTGGGGTTGTTGAAAACACATATCAAGGTATCTCCCCATCTTAGTTCGGTCACTGTAATGCCAGGTTTATTCCAGAAGATGAATCTGTTGTGGAATAAAAATATTATAAAATCTTAACACCCACCCACCACCGACACACACACACGCAACTGACTGAAAGAATCCCTCTTAGCTGAGGAGATCCCAGAAAAACTTTAGAAATTAAGGTTCCTGGCCATAACAAGATAGGAAGTCAGTCACACCTCAGTACACCACCTTCTTCACTGACCATCACCAGACTTTTTTCCTAAGAGTTAAACAGAAACCTGCCCTGGAAAACGAAGAAGACTCCTCTGCTGACTTCAACCAACCTCCTGATGAGGTGATGAGACTCCCCTCCCTTTTCAAGATTTTGACGTGACAGCTGGCCAGTTTTTTGTTTTTTTTTTAATGGAAAACAAAACTGTTTTTTAGTAGTAGAGTCAGATATTTGGGATGATTAGTTATAGTTACACTGCATTTGCTTTCAAATTATGGATTTTTGAAAATACAACTTATCCACAATAAGTTGATTTTCATGTCTTTATGATATCCTGATACCATTTAATTAATAATTTGTATCTTTCATTGATATATGATTTTATTACTTAAATTCTCTAAAATGGTTTTAAATTAACAGGCATATTTTTAAAGGAGAAGAATATGAACAAAGTACCTGAATTAAACATCACCATAATCGGTTTCTATTATCCTTTGCTTTTGTCATGACACCTGGGCTCCTCCTTGTTCAGTAAGATAATATCAATACAATGATGTATTTAAATGTAGACATAAGCAAAGTAGTTTGGTTTAGAAGTGTTTCTTGATTGACTGTTATTATGTTCAAAGAACTAATATGCAGTCCCACCAACAGTATATAAGCATTCCTTTCTCTCTGTATCCACACTATGTATTGTTTTTGGACTTTTTAATAAAAGCCATTCTAACTGGGTTAAGGTGATATCTCATTGAGATTTTAATTTGCATTTCCCTGATGATTAGTAGTGTTCAGCATTTTTTCACATTTTATTGGCCATTTATCTATCTTCTTTTCAAAGCTTCTGTTCATTAAAAAGTTTTCCCACTTTTTATTTTTTTTTTCTTTTCTTTTTTTTTATTTCAAGGTATTATGAGGGTACACACATTTTGGTTACACTCTATATCTTTGCCTCACCCAAGCGAGGGTTAAAGGCATGCCCTTCCCCCCTACAATGCTCCCCGTGTCCTTTAGTTGCGATTTACCCCTCCATTCCCCTAATCCCTGGAGAGTATTACTGGCACGTGAGCACCCTAGTGCTGATCAGTTAGTACTAATTTGATGACGAGAACAAGTGGAGCCCATTCTTTTGATCTTCTGGTGCCTTACTTTGGATAATGGGCTTAAGTTTAATCCAGGAAAGTATAACAGGTTCTAAATCACTGTCGTTTCTTATGATTAATATTCCATTGTATACATATACCAAATTTTAATAATCCACTAACGAATTGATGGGCACTGGGTTGTTTCCACATCCTTGGAATAGCGAATTGTGCTACCATAAACAGTCGGGTGCAGACGTCTTTATCATAGAATGTTTTTTGCTCTTTTGGGTAGATGCCTAATAGTGCTATTGCTGGATCGAATGGTATTTCTATTTTTAGCTCTTTGAGGTATCTCCAAATTCTTTTCCACAGAGGTTGCACTAATTTGCAGTCCCACCAGCAGTGTAAGAATGTTCCTGTCTCTCCACATCCTCACCAGCATTTGTTGTTTTGGGATTTTTTAATAGAGGCAATCTCACTGGGGTTAGGTGATATCTCATTGTGGTTTTCATTTGCATTTCTCTAATGATTAGAGATGTTGAGCATTTTTTTATATGTTTGCTGGTCATTATTCTGTCTTCTTTTGAAAAGTTTCTGTTCATTTCCTTTG
>NW_012147078.1:1504012-1538537 GCF_000956105.1 Propithecus coquereli | reverse complement strand
TTTTGAAAAGTTTCTGTTCATTTCCTTTGCCCATTTGTTGATGGGGTTGTTTGATTTTTTCTTGTTGATTTTTTTGAGTTCTAGATAGATTCTTGTTATCAGCCCTTTATCAGATGTGTAGAGAGCAAATATTTTCTCCCATTCTGTGGGCTGTCTATTTGCTCTAATGATAGTTTCCTTGGCAGTGCAGAAGCTTTTTAATTTGATCAGATCCCATATATTTATTTTTGTTGCTGTGGTGATTGTTTGGGGTTCTTCTTCAAGAATTCCTTGCCTAGGCCAATGTCTGAAAGGGTCTTCCCAACATCTTCATTTAGAATTCTTAAGGTTTCATGCCTTCGATTTAAGTCAGTTATCCATCTTGAATTGATTTTTGTGAGAGGTGAGAGGTGGGATCCAATTTCATTCTTCTGCATGTAGCTATCCAGTTTTCCCAGCACCATTTATTGAAAAGAGATTCTTTTCCCTGGTGTATATTTTTTTCAGCTTTGTCAAAGATTAGACTATCATACGCGGATGGTTTCATCTCTGGATTCTCGGTCCTGTTCCAGAGGTCAATGTCTCTGTTCTTGTGCCAGTACCATGCTGTTTTAGTTACCATAGCCTGGTAGTACAGCTTGAGGTCTGGTAGATTGATACCTCCCAGTTCTTTTTACTTAAGATTGCTTTGGCTATACGAGGTCTTTTCTGGTTCCAAAGCATAGAATTTTTTCCAGATCTGTAAAGAATGATGATGGGATTTTTGATAGGGATTGCATTAATTCTGTAGATCACTTTAGGTAGTATGGACATTTTAATGATATTGATTCTACCAATCCATGAGCAAATAGGTTTTTCCATTGGTTTACATCTTCTACAATTTCTTTTTTTAGTGTTTCATAGTTCTCCCTGTATAAGTCTCTCACATCTTTCATTACATATATTCCTAGATATTTAATTTTCTTTGAGGCTATTGTAAAAGGTATTGCATTTTTTATCTGAATTTCAGCTTGACTGTTATTGGCGTATATGAATGCCTCAGATTTGTGTGTATTGATTTTGGATCCTGAGACTTTGCTGAATTCATTTATCAATTCTAGGAGTCTCTTGGATGAATCCTTGGGGTTTTCTAGATTTAATATCATATCATCAGCAAACAGTGAGAGTTTGATCTCATCTGTCCCCATTTGGACACCCTTAATACCCCTCTCTTGCCTAATTGCTGTGGCGAGGATTTCGAGCATTATGTTGAATAGAAGTGGAGATAGAGGGCAGCTTTGTCTATTTCTGGTTCTAAGTGGAAATGGTTTCAATTTTTCCTCATTCAGTATAATATCAGTGGTGGGTTTGTCATAAATGGACTTGATAATTTTAAGGCATGAGCCGTCTATGCCTATTTTGATGAGAGTTTTTATCATAAAGGTGTGTTGGACATTGTCAAATGCTTTTTCTGCATCTATCGAAAGAATCATATGGTCTTTGTTCTTGCTTTTATTTATGTGGCGAATTGCATTTATAGATTTGCATATGTTAAACCAGCCTTGCATCCCTGGAATAAAGCCCACCTGGTCATGGTGAATTATTTTTTTTGATGTGCTGCTGAGTTCTATTTGCTAAAATTTTGTTGAGGATTTTTGCATCTATATTCATAAGGGACATTGGTCTGAAGCTTTCTTTTTTTGTTGTGTCCTTTCCTGGCTTTGGTATCAAGGTGATATTGGCTTCGTAGAATAAGTTAGAAAGGATCCCATCTTTCTCAATATTATAGAATAATTTCTGTAGTATAGGTATGACTTCTCCTTTGAATGTTTGGTCAAAGTCTGAAGTGTAGCCGTCTGGTCCAGGACTTTTACTTTTTAGGAGGTTTTTAACTACTGCTCCAATTTCTGAGCTTGAGATTGGTCTACTCAGATATTCTGTTACTTCTTGAGTGAACTTGGAGAGGTTGTATGTTTCCAGGAATTTGTCCATTTCCTCCTCATTATGTAGTTTTTGGGCATATAGGTTTTTATAGTAGCCAAAAATAATATTTTGTATTTCCATGGTGTCTGTTGTGACCTCTCCTTTTTCATTTTTCATTGAGTTTATTAGAGACCTTTCCCTTTGAATTCTAGTCAATCTAGCAAGAGGGGTGTCAATTTTGTTCATCTTTTTGAAAAACCAGCTTTTGGTTTTATTGATCTTCCATATAGTTCTCTTGTTCTCAATTTCGTTTAGTTCTGCTTTCATCTTAGTTATTTCTTTTCTTCTACTAGAATTGGGATTGGTTTGCACTTCCTTTTCCAATTCCTTCATTCTATTTATTAGGTTGTCAATTTTTAAACTTTCTGTTTTATGGATATGACCATTTATTGCTATCAGTCTTCCTCTCAAGTATGTTTTTGCTATATCCCACAGGTTTTGATAGCCTGTTTCTCCGTTATCATTTAGATCGAAGAGGTTCTTGATTTCCCTCTGTATTTCCTTCTTGACCCAATAGTTAGTCAACAATAGATTGTTTAATTTCCATGACTTTGTGAGGTGGCAAGTATTTCTGTTGGAATCGAACTCTAATTTTATACCATTATGGTCCGAGAAAGTACAGTGTATAATTTCTATTTTTCTGAATTTGTTGAAGTCTGATTTGTGGCCTAGTATGTGATCAATTTTGGAGAAAGTTCCATGGGATGATGAGAAGAATGTAAATTCAGCTTTATTTGGGCAGAATGTTCTGTAGAGATCTGTCGGACCCTTTTGTTCTAGAGCTCTGTTTAAGTCCATTATTTCTTTCTTATTTTCTATTTGGAAGATCTGTCTGTGGATTTGGGAGAGAAAATGGCTTCTCGCGTCACTCTCCTCCTCAAAGGGCATGACCACCTCTGCCTGGTAGAGGCAGAGATGCTGACTCAAACCGTTGCCTGGGCAACAGGCCCCAGTAGTTTTAGGCTATGGACTCCCAAAATGGTGGCTGCCCACCGAGAGTCAGCGCTGGAGACAACTGCACTGGGCGGGTATCGGGAGCTGGGTTTGTCACTGCTATCTCCCAGAGCTGTCTCCCAGAGCTGCCCGCTGAGCGCACTGCTTCCCTAACACACTGAGTCTTGACAGATCAGCTGGAGGACTCTGTGCTCCGTCCCACCCAGAGCCGGCCAAATCTTCGGCAATTTCCAAGGGCTGAGTCTCCTTTATGGTGTTCACCTCCCCCGATCTGGTCCTGGTGGTCTCCTAAGGCGAGAAGTCTGTCTCCAAACTCTCCCCTGTGGGCTCGAGAAGTGTCCGAACTGGGAAGTGTCTGCTCGGAACAATCCTTCCCCACCCGGAGTAGACCTAGCACCACACAGAGGAGAGCTCAAAACGTTTCCCACTCCTGTCTCCACTCCCCACTACCACTTTGCACTGACTTCAGGCACGTCCCTGCCCGCAGGGTGTGGGGGTTGGTGGAGGAAGAGTCATCTTCCTGTGGGTCAGATCACACTGCCCCAGCCAGCCCGCGGACGGGTGTGGCCTTCCCATGCTCCACTCCCTACTGTTTGTCTTGCACTATCCGGAATTTGCAGTCGATTCTCCGATTGTCCGGTTCACCTTTTTTTTTCCCGCAGCACCGCTTGTCTCTCGCTGCTTCTCTGCAGATTCAGGAACCTGATCCTGTGGGAGAGCGCTTCACTCATGTGTGGCTGTCCTCATTCTTCACCTCCTACTCTGGGAGCAGACAGCAAGGAGGTCACCCTTAATCCGCCATTTTCCTCCTCTCAGCTGACCAGTTCATGTAGCATTCCTTTCTGATAAATTACCACAGCCCATAGACTGGCTCTGGCCAGTTTATGGAGCCTGCATATAAAGAGACTGTGTCCTTTGCTTCACCTTTTGATGTATTAAACCTAATTTTACTGTATTTTAATATCACGTCTCCTCCCCAAATGAACATTGGCTGTATATAACATATATGTTTCCTTACAATGCATGCACACCTCTTCACAAATATTCATAGCTCATTGTGAGAACTACATCAGATAATGTGCGAGGTTGCATTGTAAGTTGAGACACTTTCAGGTTGGCCCTGTTCCATACTCATCTATGATCTGCCACTGACCCTCTTCAAGTAAGGGTATCATAAAAGATAAGTTTTAAAAAATCTTAAAAAACAAAAACTTCTACCCTCAGCAATTGAACTGTCTAGTTTGAATAAAATTGGAAAAGTCAGTAAATTTAGAGACCAGAATGAAGTTAATTTTAAGAATCATTCAATAATATATCAATTCTCTTCAATTATGTAACAATTCAGCAGCCTTCTTATTTTACAAAAAAAGTATACAAATTATTAAGTCTCACATGCATATTCACCACTGCATCTTCAGCCATTTCTGCCCCCTTAAAAATGTATAGATTTGTGTTAATTCTTTACAGATAGAGATCTTTGGGATCTTAGACAATGGTGCTCAACTTTGGCTGCACAGTAAGATCACCCCAGGCTAATTAAGTAATAATCTCTGGGAGGATACCTCACATGGGTAGTTTTGAAAGCTCTCTAGCCGATGTGTAGCCAAGTTTGAGAACCACTGCTCCATGCCATGAAATTAAAGAGACTTTAAAAAAATGAAAGATGTGACAGCATTAAGGGAGAAGGGAAGAGAAGGGTAGTAGGAAAACAAAACAAAATTTAAAAATCTCCTTGAGATAGAAAGCAATTGATCACTTAAAGCCTCCTTGCCTAACCTTTATGAAATTGTATTTACATTCATAGACAAGGGAAACTACCTGTAAGTGGAACCCTGTGGTGGCCCTTACCTGATAATATCACCGGTTACACTGTAGGGGGAGTGGATTGAAAAGACTAACCCTTGGCAGAGAGTCTTCTTGTGCTTTTTAAAGAGTTGTATAGGGTGCCTTGGTAGCTCCCCAGTGAAGAGAAACAAGAATAAAAGCAGTTTAATAGATTTGCCTCAGTCAGGGTCAGATAAACTCATAAGGTCCCTTCCTTGCATAGATTCCCGTGGCTGCTCAGAGTTGCTAGGGCTTGTAAAGTTTTAGGTGAGGAGAGGAAGTCAAGTTGCAATCATGAAGCATTTTTAAGTAAGCATTTCCAATAAATAGCCTAAAAAGATCTGAGAAGACAGTGATGTGATTTATCTTAATTTGTTCTCTCGGTCTAAATAAAATCTCACTTTCCTACCTAATTTCATGTTTGTAATTTGTATGCCTTTCCTCAAAGAGGGTCCTTCATATTGATTAAGCTTCGGGTCCCATAAAACCTGGATTCAGCCTTGCCCACAGTTGACCTTGCCTACTAGAACAAAAATTATATAAGAAGGCACAAATCTTAATCCAAGTTGCTTTCTTCTTATGTGTTTTATAAAAAGAAAATGAGGACGCATGCAATCAGTCAAGGAACAAATCAACGATATTGAAAGTTTCACATAAGACTCTAAGGGGAAGGGCAGGTTCCTTCATTTGTAGTCAACTCTGACATTTGGGAAAGTATAAAAAAAACAGTTGATGTTTTGTTAAAACTAAGTTATCCAAACAGTACCTAAGATTTCACAAGGTATTTTTCACCATGAATGTTTATGTTTAAGATAAAGTACTAGACATTTTGAAATATTTATTAGAAGTTCCAAATCTTGCAGCACTAGTAAGTGTCCCAACTTACAAGGCACCCTCAAGCATTATCTGATGTAGTTCTCGCAATGAGCCCTCAAGGCAAGCATCTCAGGCATTTTTGTCAGACCTGTAGGCTGATGAAGAAAGAGGTTAAATGAATTGTTCACAGTGGCTCAGAAGGGCCCAACATGAATTTAAACCTGAGAATTCTGACTCTAATACTAATGTTCCTCCCACAGAACCACATGTCCTCTCATTCTCTCCCATTCTCCTGTTATCCTCCATTGCCTTCTCCCCACCTACCTCTATGCACCTTAGACCTATAACAAATACTCAAAAAGGATATGCCTGATAACCTCAGTATATGGAAAGGCTTGATTCATGGAGGTGCTAGCAAAAAACAAACAAAAAAAAAGCAAACAAAAAAATGAGTTGAGGCAAGCCAGCAAGCTAGTGAACATGAAATGGAAAACTTCATAGGTGCTAGCAATGTTTTTCCATTAAAATGCCAAATTCATTTACTCTATTCAACTCTCTGCTAAAGAACATTCGATTCTTTATTCTTTAATGAGAAGCCAAACTATATATGTTATGTGCTTAAATAATTATTCCAGAAGCCACAAATGCCCATGAAATCACAATGAGCTTTTTCATGAACTTGAGGCCTAAACCTGGCCATTTTCATCCATTTAAATGCTTTTATATAAGGCTTGTCTGCCTAAAACACATTTCACTCTCTCTGGCTTTTTTTTACTTTATAATACTAACTCTCATTTTATCCCACTGAAGATTATTTCTTGCCCAACCATGATAAACAAAAGATTCAGAGACTAAGCAACTGATTCCAATACTTAATTGCCCATTACATGTTGGAATGTAACAATGTTTTTTATATATAAAAAAGAAAGAAGAAAGGAAAAAAATCAGCATATAACAAACTTTGTAGGATTATAACAATGTCAACATAGTCACCAGAAAAGCAATCTAATTTTTTGTTTTCCCTTTTCATTTTCAATTTTCAAAACGTATAATCCTTAACTATTTCATTTTTTACTATAATTGTGTAGAATAAAATTGACATTTTGTTCAAAGTTTATATTCATTTTACCACCTCGAAAATTCTCTCGAAATTTAAAAATGACCTAAGATTTTTGCCATATATGCTTTTCCAATATAAAAGTACAATTAAAATTTTGACCCATTTAATAATAAATATTCTAAATGACAGAACTGTGTTGCATTTTTAGCTTTAAAATAGCAAATGTGCTTAAATAGAAAAACATGCTAAGAAATGTGATTGAACTGTAACAGAAAGTCTTTAATTATTACAAGAGTATTAAATGTTTTCAAAAATCAACCTGTCTGGTAAAGATTTGCTCAGCAATAAAATCCAAAGTATTTTCTCTAGGTTTAACTAGTTTTTAATCAGAATAATTATTAATGTTATCTCAGGAAATGTCTTATTTGAGAAAGGTAAAAAGAATATAGTAAAGTATACAGAAATAGGGACGTAATGAATACTGCGCTTACAAATCATAGCTGACAAAAAAGTTTAACTATCATTATCTGCAGGAGAGAACAACAATTAGAAAATTAAAAGTTATCCTTCTATATGGGCTTTAATTCTGAAAATGAATTGCTTATAAAGAGGTTATGCCTTGATTATTGGCCATTATGGTGAACAATAAATTAAACCATTCCTAGGTTTCCTAATATATTAGAATCTCACATCTTATAGTACGTAGGAAGAGCCAAAGATCAACCATCACTTTAATACACTAGGCTCATGATTAAGAAATAAGACTTTCTTTAAACAAAATTAGATTATGGAATTCAATTATAAATAAAACGATAATTTATTCATGTACTAATTGGTCCTCCCTGTTTTTGGCATAAAAACATTGACTTTTAGGCATAGTTTATACCTTTGTCAAACAAGATCTGGATTATCACCGTTAGAATCTGAAGAGATTGGCCCCCGCCCTGCCTATCTTACAGAATGGAACTAAAAACAAGATTCACAAGTGAGGCTTAACTATTTGAACATGTAAAACACACAATGATCACATGTCTATAGCAAATATAGTAGCATCAGTATGAAATAAAGTACAAAGTGTTAACATAATTGGTCATGAAGCCAAACACTTTAAGTTGAAGTTTTTAGTGTAACCCAAAGAAGTCAACAATGGAGGTAAATTGACCAAAGATCACAACTTCAGAATAATAGTGAAATTTTAAATTAACTATACTTTTCAAAATAGTGTCATGATTTAAAAATAATGACTGACAACTGTCATGACTTGATGAAAAAGAAGAAATGATAATACTTCATATTTACCTTTCTTTTCAATTCTTTATGGCTGGAGTTAAAGAAACATGCTAACAGGGCAGAGATCACATATTTAAATACAGGCTAATTATTTTTACCTATTAAAAACAAATGAACTTGAGCAACTATAATCTGGCTCCAGTAATTATGCCCAAGACTTATTACTTTTGTATGAGTGATGAATCATACCACAAGTATCATCAAACAATACAGTAATTAAGGGTGCAGCGCCTGGAGCCACACTGGCTATGCTGGAGTGCCTGCTCCAATGCTTTCTGGCTGTGTGACCCTGAACAGGGTCAGTGACTCTTCTATGCCACAGATAAAATAGGAATAAGAATAGTATGTACTTCATAGGGTTGTACTTGGGAGTATTGATAGAACTGTTCCTGATATGTAAGATAAAAATGACCTATAGTATTACTGCTACAACTACTACTATTACTACTGTCGCTACCACTACTAGTCCTTCTACTACAACCACGAGAAATCTATTAAACTGCAAGTATTCCTGAAAGTGGAACAGTAACATCTTTCTATTTAGTCCACTAATTGAAACATTTCTTTATAAAGTGCAAATATCAATAATCGCTCTTCTTTTGGACCATTTCTAAGTAAGAAATCCAATCAATAATTCGCAATCTATTCTCTTGTTAAGGGATAGACTATTCAGAGAGTTAAAAACTAAAGGGCAAAGCAACTGCCATGGCTGTGGATATTACCAGTCATGAAAGTGGGATTTTGAATTGTGTCTTTTTTTTTCCTACCATTTGAGATTTTTTAAGTCTAGATAAAGAAACCTTCCATATTCCTGTAAGTATTCAATAAGGTGCAGTTCTTACCTTGGGGTCAACAATACTCAAATCTATCAGACTCCGGAGGTCAGTGGATCGGGCAAGGGGAAAAGAGACGGCATATCCCTCACACTCACCCCCTCCCATCAGTCTCTGCATCCTCATTTAGATTAACAGTTCCGTGAAAACGTTTCTAGTTCAAAATAACTTTCGGAATACTTATCTTGGCAATTCAAGCCCCGACCTGCCTTTTCAGTTACATTTCCAGTTACATTATTTTTCACTTTATACTCTGTATTTCCCAAACAGCTTTGGTGCTGCTCCACTTTCTTATTTCTATGTTGTTTCCCCCATATTTTTGTCTTCACCTAAAACATCCTTCTTTACTCAGCTCTGACTATAAAAGGCTTCTCCACCCTCTGAGTTCTCAGTCAAGCACATGAATTCCACGACATCTCCCCTGATCTACTCCTCGCCTGGCCACTGCAGTGTGAGGTACTTCCTCCCAACCACTGAGGTCCCATCTCCTAAATTTCCAGTGAATTTATTTCCTACCTTCTGGCATGCATGTGACTCACAATGTATATTGATTATTTACTAGATCCTGCTCACCAAATCCAATAAGTATGATATTATAAATGTAGCAGACCAGCATGGTGTCCTCAGAAATGGCAAAAGAAACAAAAATCCTTGGAGATTAGTTTGTGACAGAAAACCTGGAAAGCTATATACTCCCCAAATTAGAAAGCCTAGGTGTTATGTATGGTCTGAATGTTTATGTCCCCTGCCTAAATTCATATGTTGAAATCCTAACCTTCAAGGTGATAGTATTAGGAGATGGGGCCTTTTGAGAGGTGATTAGGTCATGAGGACAGAGCCCTTGTGAATGGGATTAGCGCCCTTATAAAGAGGACCAAGGCAGTTCTTCCACCCCTTCCACTGTGTGAGGATACAGCAAAAAATTTCATCTATGCAACAGGAAACAAGCTCTCGCCAGACACTGAATATGCCCCACATTGATCTTGGGCTTACCAGCCTCCAGAACTATGAGAAATAAGTTTCTGTTGTTATAAGCTATTCAGTTTACGGCATTTTTTATAGCAGCCTGAATGGACTAAGATGATAGAAGTACTGTTATCTCTACAGGAAGAAATCAAAACACGTCTGGTCATTTTACAGTCAGGTATTGAGAATCCACTAAGTCAGTAGTTGCATACCAGTTACCTGATACTGCACCGATTTGCTCTAATACAGAGAAAATGTCTAGAATAGCAACTGAAATTAGAATTGTTAGTGGTTGTGTTTATGATAATCCACTGTCATTCTCCGAAATCCACTTGACATCTGTGCCAAATAGGCAAGTTAACAGGGATGTATCTTTCATGTCTTTGACGGAAACACAAATACATGCAGTCTTACTTAGGTGTGATATTTATTTTTGTTTGCTATTTAGGTATGGAGAGGAAGTTCTAGGTTATAGTGCCGTACTTTTTTTTTTTTTTGTACTCACCATACCATAATATCCCTCATGCCATTTTTCAGGGAACAAAGGTAGTTATTTTGCCAACATTTGGCATCTAATTGAGGTTTAATATTGGGAGTTGACTTTTGGCACAGTCAGAACACAGAAGCAATACCAGGTCTGCTGTTTTTGATTCACTCTTGTTTCACTCTGAGATGTACTCCAGTATTAATATCCTAGACCATCTCCTTTTCCATATAACTTTCAAAACTTGTCCCTTAAACACATCACAACATAACAAAATTTATCTTTTGATTAGATGAAAAGTTGTATGAATGTATCAGTCCTTAATTATCCTGTGCATATTTTTTTTTTGTTTCGTTTGGTTTTACTTTTCTCAAAACATAGCATAGAAAAACAGCAATATGATGATGATAGTAAAATAATATTTTTGACTGATTACTATGAAATAGGCACTCTGTTAAGAACTTCATATACAGTACATTATTATCTTATATATTTTTGAGGATGCTACTTATAACAGCTAACACTCATATAGTGTTTCCATGTGCAGGTACTATTATATATACTAACTTAGTTAATTCTAATAATAAATCTTTGAAGTTCATATACACTATTATTATCACTAATTTATAAATGAAAAAGTAATACATAATAAATATCTGATAGAAAGTTCAAGTGACTTGCCCAAAGTCACTCAGATACTACTAATTGGCCCAATTGGGATTTAAATCCATACAGTCTGGATAGAGGGGCAATATTCAAAACCAATACATTATATTGCCTCTAAATCCTACATCTAGTTTTTAAAAATATACTTCTGTTCTGTTTACATAATCCTTATTTTTCATGAACTTCCTTACATAGTAGTTGTGTTAAAGATGCTATTTTCATTGATAATAGGTTCTTTGAGAACATGGTATATAATATTTATCATATTCTTGAAATTAACACAATACCATTGTCATATTTAAGGAACTTGACAATTATGGTTTTTAAATTCATTAGTCAGTTGTACTCCTCCTCTTAGAAATTGCTGCAGACTAGAAGCTAGTACCGGAAAGGGTGTTCTTGACATAAAGGTTCAAATTACAGGGAAACCATCACTGGTAGTTAACAGGTGTTGTTAAAAATGGACCAGTAGATCCCAATTTGCCAACTGGAAACTCCAAAAGAATTTTACAGACTAATAGATTAGACAATGTAATAATGTCAGTACCTAAAACCAGAAAACAATTTCATTATTTTTGCCATTATAACCAATTTAGACTATTTGGGGATCCAATTTGGTTTTTGAGCATTAATGATAATTTCTGAAAAGGAGAATTAATTCTGAGTCTGCTTAAAGTACCTATATATAAAGAAGTAAGTATATAATAAAGAAGCAATAGTTGAATGAATATATTAAATTGATGTGATAGAGTCTTTGATTCAGAGGCCTCAAAGGCAAGATTTCAAATTATTTAAAATTTATTTTAAAATAGTATGTTTAACCCCAAACTTTTAAGTATGTAAACCTTTCTCTATAATTTTAGTTATAATTGTTATTTCTAATCTGATCTATTATTACTTAAGCTTATCACATACATTTATTTCCAGAAGTATTATCTATAAATGTTTGATCTCAATCATCACCTACTCCAAAGTACTGAATTAAAGAATATCTGTAGTATGCCAACCAATTTTTATAAATATAACCTTCCAACACTAATATGAGGATGAAAAATCTGATCACTTAAACATTAACATTTGCATTAATCTTAATTGATCCTGTGTGATAATTCTTAGCTTGTAAACTGTACCACTTTTAAAAGTTCAAACTAAATAACATATTCTTAGCACTGACATTAGCAAGTTATAAGAGATCCAAAGGAACTAGACAGATTTCTATTTTAAGATAGATTTAAAAGTATGTTAGAAGTGTGTGTTGAATGAACTTCCTACACACAAAATCTTTTTTCTAACACCATCTCAAAACAGAAATAATGCTTTTCATCCTTTGAAGCACAGAAATTTAACTCACAGCTTCTCTAGACACTACTAGTTTGGCATAACCAAAATGATCTTTTGATCAAAATGAAGAAAGAGCTGTCTTTTGGGCTCAGCCACTGGCTGCAGAATGAATTATACAAAATCCTAAAGGTGTAAGAGCTTTATTTTCTCTGGCTGTAGGTACAATTAGCAAGGCATGCTGAGAACCTTGAGTGAAAGGAACAAATAGGTGTTATTATTCTTACTTCCTGTGTTAGTGCATTTACTAGTGTAGTAAAATGGAAGGACATTGATCTGAGAATCAGTAAACTTGTGTCCTAGTTCTGGCTTTCTACCTGAACTTGCCCTAATAACAAATTCTCTGAGCATCAGTTTCTTAAAGGATGAAATACATTTATTAGTCCTTGAACTGGCTATCATACAATTATTACCATAAGGATAAAAAAACTCTGTAGTTCAGATTAAATCTTTCTTAATTATGCAATTTTCTCCTTGTATTAAAATAGTAATGATAAATATGTATTGTATACATACTGTGTATATATATATATATACACATACACATGCATATATACTTGTGCCTACATACGTACTTGTATACGTATGTGTGTATGTATATAAATACATATTCATATACATATATATCATGAATTTTATAAAGGGATTTATGAACTGTCAAATGCTGTATATTTACTCCATTAAATATTTATTGGATGCATTATATAAGCCTGATTCTGCGTTAGGATTTAGCTACACAGAAAATAAAGACATTGGCTTTAGGAGGTACCAGTCTAGTTAACTCGGAACATTTAAAGAAATAAATAATAAAGACCAATATGTTTCAAGGTCTATGACAGAATTATGTATAGGCTAAAGAAAAGCAAAGGAAAAAGAGCTAAGTTCATCATTTGATAGGTCCATGCTGGACACCATCCAAGGCCTTGGTAAACTGTGTTGTGAAAAGGACCTTATAATAAAACTGTCTTATCTCTACAGCAAAAGCACAGGTTTTAGAAAGCTGAAACTCCAGTTTACTAAAACTGACATATAATGAATTGTCCACTCTTCCTTGTTATTTCTTTATTAAACCTGGAAACTACTTTCATCTTAATTAACTATAGCATATATTTGTTTATATAGTTATTTTTTCCAATTCTCTACTTTCCAAAGCAACAGTATGCAGTAACTTTGATTGCAGTACTTTCATGTTTCTAATTTGAGTTTTTTATAATATTAAAGCTTTACATTACAAAATGTGAATGATTTCTTATTTAAAAGCGTGGTTGTAAAATTTGAAAAACATTCACATCTGCATACATGGACCCAGGAAAGCTCACTCTGACAAGATTAAACAATGCCATTCACAATCTTTTTTTGTAAAATCATGTTTAAAGCAAAAACCCTTAATTCGATCAGGTCCCATTTATTTATTTTTGTTGTTGCTGTGATTACCTTTGGGGTCTTCATAAATTCTTTGCCTAGGCCAATGTCTATAAGATTATAGTTTCTCCAACATTTTCTTCTAGAATTCTTATAGTTTCATGCCTTAAGTTTAAGTCTATTATCCACCCTGAGCCGATTTTTGTGAGAGGTGAGAGTTGCGGACTCTGTTTAAGTTTTCACAGCCACGGAAACTATCACAAGAGCAAACAGACAACCTACAGAGTGGGAGAAAATATTCGCATGTTACACATCCGATAAAGAGCTGATAACTAGACTCTATATAGAACTCGGGAAAATCAGCAAGAAAAAATCAAATAACCCCATTAAATAGTAGGCAAAGGACATGAACAGAAACTTTTCAAAAGAAGACAGACTAATGGCCAACAAACATATGAAAAAATACTCAACATCTCTAATCATTGGGGCAATACAAATCAAAATGAGATTATCTCACAATGAGATTATCACTTAACACCAGTGAGAATGGCTTTTATCAAAAAGTCCCAAAACAATAAATGTTGGCGTGGATGCGGAGAGACAGAAACACTCACACTGCTAGTGGGACTGCAAACTAGTACAACCTCTGTGGAAAGTAATATGGAGATACCTCAAAAAGTTAAAAGAGTAATGAGATTGATCCAGCAATCCCATTTATTATTGGGCATCTACCCAAAGGAAAAAATGACATTGTATTAAAAAGACATCTGCACTCAAATGTTTATAACAGCACAATTCACAATTGCAAAGATGTGGAAACAACTCAAGTGCCCATCAATACATGAGTGGATCAATGAAATGTGGTATATGTATACCATGGAGTACTACTCAGCCACAAAAAACAATGGTGATCTAGCATCTCTTGTATTATGGATGGAGTTGGAACCCATTCTACTAAGTAAAGTATCACAAGAATGTAAAAACAAGCAGTACATGTACTCACCATCAGATTGATATTAACTGATCAACACTATGTGCACATATAGTAGTAACATTCATTGGGTGTCTGGCAGATGGTGGGGGGAGAAAGGGATGGGTATATTCACACCTAATGGGTGTGGTGCGCACCGTCTGGGGGATAGACACGCTTGAAGCTCTGACTCGGGTGAGCAAAGGCAATATATGTAACCTAAACACTTGTACCCCTGTAATATGCTGAAATAAAACAAAAACAAAAAAACCGCTACCTATTCTATATATTAAAATTATAGAGTATATCATTTAAATTCCACCCAGATACCTAAAAACTTCCTCACTGACACCATCTAAGTAGTCATATCTTTTTCTGAATTCTTCCGATATTTAATGTCTATATCAATCATTTAGGTATTTCATAAATGAGTCTTGGTAAGTGGCCTCTCTCTGTAAAGAGATTGTAAAATCCTTGAAAGCAAATGTCACAAAATATATCCTATACCTAGGAGAGTACTTGCATCCAAACATTTGTTGATAATGATATTGGGTCACTTTGAACAAAATTTTATAAATTTTCCTCTCAAAATTAGTTTCCTCTAAACTAAATTTGTCTCAGTATCCTCAAAGCACTCTGCTATATATTCAGAAGACAAAGATAGAATCAATAAAGAAATCATAATTTAGTTTAGGAAGACAGAAAACTACATTAAAAAGTATACTCAAGGTGACATATAATTGCCAAATGAGAGCTTAGGAAGGAAATTAAACCTAGAAAGAAAAATCTATATCAAAAAGATATATGTGGAATTTAAGAATGTAAGCTTTTTTTTTAATCGTAACTTCAAAATTTGTGCACAGGATATTCTAGTTTTTTGTTGTTGTTGTTGTTGTTGTTGTTGTTTTGTTTTTTTTTGAGACAGAGTCTCTGTTGCCCCAGCTAGAGTGAGTGCCGTGGCATCAGCCTAGCTCACAGCAACCTCAAACTCCTAGGCTCAAGCGATCCTACTGCCTCAGCCTTCCGAATAGCTGGGACTACAGGCATGCGCCACCATGCCCGGCTAATTTTTTCTATATATTTTTTAGTTGTCCAGATAATTTCTTTCTATTTTTTTAGTAGAGACGTGGTCCGCTCTTGCTCAGGCTGGTCTCAAACTCCTGAGCTCAAACAATTCGCCCGCTTGGCCTCCCAGAGTGCTAGGATTACAGGTGTGAGCCACTGCGTCCGGCCAGGATATTCTAGTTTTAACAAATTCTTGCCTAAGAAAAGTCCACATATTCAGCTTATAACAGAATTTTCAAAGACAAATGATCTTAGAGACAGTAATTCATCAATTTTCTGATCTGATGAATTGTTGTACCTACAGATATAGTAATTAATCTTATTTTTATAAATTTCACAAGTTTTGAATTCTTCATATTTTTATTAAAAATACATAATCAAATGTGGTATTAGTAACTCAAATCTATTTGATTGTGACTTTCTTACACTCTAAAAGTTCGCATAATATTAGTAAAAAACATACATGACTCTGAAATTTAAATTCTAAAGCTATAATCTCCTGAGTTACTAATAAGTTTAGTGACTTAACTTTATCACAGATCTATATTTTAAATTCAATTATTAATATTTGATTAGAGTTGTAAACTGAAAGACTATCAATAATGTAACAGTGCCTAGTTAAGGCAGTCTTGAAAATGTATGAGAAGATTGATGGATCTAAACTAGCTTTAGGTAAGATGTGAAGTCCCAAAGTTGGTTCTTCTCCAGCTTCTCATACCTCCCTCCTAGGAAATTTGAATTATTTTCCCTCTACCATCATTTGTATTATTTCCCTGTCAGAGGCAGATATAACCGAAGAAGGAGCAAAAAATGAGTTAGCCTAGGACTACGGATATCAAATTGAGTAGTTTGTTTTTACTTTATTTCCAATAAGTTTTTTTTTTTAAGAATATTATACAAACATTTTTGGAGTACAAACATTTGGTCACATAATTTGCTTTTGTACCATTTGAGTCAAAGTGTGCCCATCCCCTAGATAGTGTGCATTCTACCCATTAGCTGTGAATTCATCCATCCCCTCCTCTCCCTTCGACCTACTTGATTTCTGATGAATGTTATTTCCATATGTGCACATAAGTATTGATCAATTAGTACCAATTCAATGGTAAGTACATGTGGTGTTTGGTTCTCCATTCTTGTGATACTTTACTTAGAAGAAAGGTCTCCAGTTCCATCCAGATTAATACAAGAGGTATTAGTTCACCACCTTTTTTTTATGGCTGAGTAGTACTCCATGGTATACATACATCACATTTTATTAATCCATTCATGTATTGATGGGCATTTGGGTTGTTTCTGTATCTTTGCAATTGTGGATTGTGCTGCTATAAACATTTGAGTGCAGGTGTCTTTTTTATAGAGTGTCTTTTTTTCCTTTGGGTAAACAATCAGTAGTGGGATTTCTGGATCAAATGGTAGTTCTTTTAGTTCTTTCAGGTATCTCCATACTACTTTTCATAGAGGTTGTACTGATTTGCTATAGTATCTTGATACATTATTATAGCAATAATTTTTAATAATAGCAAGCAATTGAAATTTGATTATAGTTTTTAATAAATGATATCTGACATTCCTTTCAGTCCTCTGCATTTCAATATGCTTTTTTGAACGAGTAGAAGAAAGAATCAGAGCAAGCAGGTAATGACACTGAAGCTAAGTGTGTCCATGCAGGTTTGTCCCCCATATGAATCCCATCTATCCTGCGTGTTAAGGCAGAAAAAAATTGTAGAGAAATACTCCTTTAGGAAATGGGAAAAAAATCATTTATTTTAAACCAAAAAAAAAAAAAAAGGTAACAGATTCACATTTGAAAATAATCTGTCAGTATAATGGAGGGTTCATTAGAGGAGAGCAAGACGGAAGTAAGAGAAGTTAGGAGAAAAGAAGAAATTGTCAAAATTCAGTTGAAAGATGAAGGTTTGATCTAGACAGTGTGAATGGAAACTTAGAGATTCAAAACTGATTCGTCTGTCATTTATTTTTCTAAGCTCTGGATCAAGTCTGCAAATAAGTTCAAAAAACTAAAATAATACAAGTTTCATAAATAGCTATTTGCACGGACTTTGTTTATTAACTGAAGGTTACTCAGAACCACTTTTTTGAAACTGTTCTTTGCAGCTCAAACTTTATCTGTCTCTTTACTACCACTGCAGTAATGTTCTCTCTTGTCCTAGTTTTTGCTCTCTAAAACAAAGGATAGAAAAAAAAAAATCAATTGTCTTATTAGAATAAATAAGGGTGTGTACATTTTTTTTAATTTAAAAATTAAAGTAACTCAGTTTTCTAATGGGGCAAGGCAGCTAATTAATAAAACCAAAGTTCTACTCCCCAAATTGATATCAAAAAATAAAATCCATTCAAGTAATCAAAAAATCAGTTTTGACAGATCATGACAAAGAAACTTCAGTTCACTTGAATTCACACCCAAAACATCATTTAAATTTCCATAAATAGATGTCTCCTTATTAATGTCTACATTAAAGACTCAGACACATAAATAGAAACACTGAAAGCCTTTTTTTTAAGTGAGCCATCTAGTCAACCTTCCACATGGTGATTGTATATCTCCTACTGGAACCATACAGTCCAGCTGCCAAGTCTCCATTTCTGATGAAAAACAACTTTGTCTAACATTCCTAACAAATTGAGTAAATCATAAAATAGTTGGTGTATGCTATTGTCTTTAAAGTATTGGTATGACATTGAATAATTGTTTGCCCTTGTAGGTACAATTATAAATAGGTTAAGTCTTGGTTTAACAGCTTTCAAAATAAGGCATTGGTAAATTTTTTATTCAACTACTTTCTCTTTGAGTTTGAAACTTATATTTTAACTTTAAGGAATAATAATAAGATTGTGTTCAATGGTGATTAATTTGATTACATAGCAAAATGGCTGATATTTCCTATTTTTAATCCCCTGCTTCTTAGTTGCAGTTCCTTTGAAAAAACAATTGATTTTTAGTCTCATTACTATGTGCTATTTAATAAGCACAACTCATAGGGAAAACTGAAGACAAGTGTTTGTTTTTTCAACTCACTTTATTTTTTCTTTTCTCTTAGGAGTAGTTCTTCTCTGACACCAGATGAAACATTTGAAGGTTTTATTATACTTCTGTCAGTTTTAAGTAATTGAAGGTTCAACATTCAGTTCATGTCACAGCACAGTCAGAAATTATACTGTTTCAGAAATTACACTGTTCATTCTTCAGTAATCAAAAGTCTGACCTTGACCTTTTCCCCTCTTCAGTCATGGCCTGGCTGTAGGGCTGTAGACTAGTTATTTCAAGGGTAGAGAATAAAGGGAATGGGTCCTTATGTTTCACTCATCTCCTACGCTACTCACCTAGTCTTGTAAATACTGCTTCTAAATTAAAAGTGGAGGCCAAAAGTGAGCAGGGAGTTCTTCCTTGGACAGGTACTATCACAAAATAGTTTCACAGGAAGTTGGCCTGGCAGATGTTTACAGCTTTCACAGACTCTGGAAGCTAGCCATCTCTGTCTACAACACCTGTGATTGCTTTTCAATATCTTTCCTTCACATGCCAGCTTCCCCCTTAGTTCTAATCCCCCAGGTGTCTACTTCATACATAGATTCTAGCAGTTGGAATTCTATTGTCCATCCTGGAAGTCCTACTAGGAATAATTGAAAATGGCTCCAGAATGGCACTGTCACTCTTGTCATTCATTCGCACCAGGTATTCGGAAATTGTGAGTGTGGATATTTTTTTTCACCCTTTCACTAGTGGGAACGCAGTTATTTTACAAACCTTCTTCTCTCTCATACCACCTCAGAAAGTCATGGACTTTCCCTGAAGAATGTGAGGGCACTCGTCAGATAGCAGACCAGAGAGTCCCCTAAATTATGGGGACATATCCCAGTGAAGCCCTTCCTTCTAGGTTTCAGGAAAAGGAGGAAGGACTCCCACTCCTTGCTCTTGGGATGGGTGGTAAGACTTAGAGTCCAACACCAATTCCCTTCAAGGAAATCTCTTACAAATACTCCTTTCTTACTCCACCTTCTTTCTCAATCCTTTCATTATGGGTACTAGAGTCTTCTAAACAGTAGTTTTTCTTAAATGATTTGTATTTTGGTCTGGCATCTCACTTCAGGGCTTTATATCTGTAGAATCATGGAGCCTCTGTCTAATCTTCCAATTTTCATAGGCTGCTACAATAACATTGGTTATTTTAATAATAAAGCATGCCAGTTAAATTTCTAAGTAACGAACTAAAATAAAGATCCTCTCATTACACAAACTGTTTGCCTCTTAATTTTACATGTTTTGTTAAGTCCTTTTGCAAAGAAGTGAGTGCACATTTATAAGCACCCATGCTGTGGTTTTATTCCAGTTTAAGAAAGATGTACCTTTTACTCTCTGCTCTCTGTTCTTCCAAACCAACTAGGAATCAATATGCAGATGCTAGATTTGCAGACTCTCTTAGGATGACAGATCGATAAAGAACCCCATTGAAAAATGCTTGCCTGGAGGAGGAGGATATAAACCTTTTCCTTAATCTCCATAAGGCTTTGCTCCCAGGACCAAGCACTTCTTGTTCAGTGTTAATAGTACTGAGTTTTCTTACTGCTTTTTCATGTGAAAGGCACTGTTCAAATATGTACTTAATTAAGCCTCTCTTTTAACAGAGGTGGCCCCTTTCTCATCCTTCAGCCTCCTTTTCCTATCTCCTACGTGGAGAGTTCTCTTTGAAGTCATGCAGGACAGATGTACAGGCATGAAGGAGATGAGAACAGAGCCAAGGGCACTTGTAATGAACTTTCGATGGAAAAGAAGTTTAGATTAATTCAGCTATTCTGGCTACCCTCTATTTAGAATTCTTGTAAGAGGAAATACTAAATTACAGAAAGATAATGAGTGAGATTTTATGTTAGCTCTGAAAGTCCTGCCCCCTAAATGCATTTGTGAACATCCTGTGGATTCCTAAAGATTTAGAACCCTGCAAATTTCCAGTTTTATAGGACTTATTTATTTTGTATTATATTATGCCTGGACGCTTTATGTTTATCTCTTATGATTGCCTTGAAGTTCACAGCTGGAATTTGACTTATTAAAACGTACCTATTTTTCTGAACACTTCTCCTTGGATTGATTCTTGGAAGGAAGTCCATGATCATTTGTAATATGCAATATTATCTACAACTACAATTTTGAAAATAGATTTTGATCATTTGAGAAAGTGTTTTCTAACTGCTTACGATCACAATACAGAAGCAATTTCAATAGTAGAATTGAATTTGATGTTACTATACAGTGACTGACAAATAATTCATTTTAATTTTTTATCTCTGGTTATCTCAGTCATTTCTCAGAAAATTATTTTCTTAGATTGCTTATTTAAAGGTTTAAAAAAGATGCAACAAATATATACAACATAAATAACTTAATGGTCATAAGTTTCATAATTATAGTAACTTTTTCCTCATTGTATTCTTGTTGAGGCATGCTGAATCTTCTTTGAAGCATTAAATTTCATAGATTGGCTCATGTTGTGTTATTGCAAATATCATTTTGATTTTTTCATGCACTGCGGACAGGATATGGAGGTAAAGTAAGATCCATATTGCATACTTGATTTCCAATTTACCTGAACTTATTAAAAGAACCGTTGAGAGTCACTTTTTTCTAAATTCTTATATTGTTTTCCAGGTCACAGACACTCTGCTCAGCAGTGAAATTGTCCTTACTAGTTTCTACAAGACACTGATTACATTTCTTGTGATATTTTAATAGGCTTATCCTCAGAAGAGCTAAGGTTCAGATTTTTTGGAGACTTTTACAGAAAAACAGTTTATGTATTTCCAGTATTTTTTCAGTGATTCCTAATATGCTTTGCTTAAGAGGAACTTCAGATTTTCTTCCTTTTGCTAAATTACTTTCTATGATAGTTAATTATATCTATTAGATTATTCACCTAAACATCAGACCTCTTCAACTTTTCATTATTCAATCATTCCAGCTCTTTTATGTACACTCAATTAAAAGTGAAGTCACAACAATTCATGAGATTATATCAGCTAAAGGCATTTACTTCCTAATGGTACCTACCAAACACAAAATTATACTTAATGGCACCTGCATTTTGCATTGAAAATAATATAAATAAACTATTATGCTGAACAGGATCCCTTATTTGAATCCATTTTGGATGATAACTCTTTGCCAGCGGTTATGAAACCTGCATACCTGATTCACACAGCATCTAATACTAAACCAAGTGAAGACAGGGGTCTGAATATTTCAGTTTGGGTTCTCTACAGAAATAACAGTTCTCTGGATTCTTATTTCTGTATCACTAGCATGCTTTTTATTATTAGATAATAATTAGGTAAATGGCATGTATGTGACATCCAAAAATAAATATAAAGACCCCAAAGACTTGGCTACTGTCTCTCTGCCTAGAACACTCTCCTCCCAACTTTCTAATGTCTGCCTTCTCCGTGTCATCTGGGCCTCAGCTTCACATGAATTTCTCAGAAAGGAATTTTGGGGCACTCTATCTAAAATTCTTTCTCCCCTTTGAATTACTCTTTAATTTACCACACTGTTTTTATTCTCTTCATAGTATTTATCAATACCTAAATATTTTTTATTCGTTTGTTTGTTTGCTCATATGTTTTCTCTCTAGGCCAATTGAAATACAGATGCCACAAGGGCAGCAAACCTGTCTCTTTGGTTCATCACTGAGTACCTCTGTAACAGAACAATACCTGACTCATGCTAAACTCAATAAATAAATATCTGTTCATTCATTCATTTAACACACGTCTATTGAATGAACGCTTACATTATTAAATAAATTTCATACCTGTCTACTTAAAGCCAGGCAGATGATAACCCATGCAACTTCTCAAAGTGAAGTAGAGTTGATAGATAATGTCAAGGTTGTGAAGACTGGTTAATAACTGGAGCTTCTAGGACAAATGAAGTGTGAAGTTCATGAAAAGCACCAGGTCTTTCTTTGGCTTTTATCTTTTGGTATCATTGTTGGAGAGCAGCACTGCATAATGCCGGAACTTCTAATATCCTACAAAATAGAATTTCTTTACATATAAAACCTTATAATTGTTAAATATCCTAAATATTTTCACTTCAAACTACGTTGAAATTATATTCAATAGTCACTACAAACTGGATATTGTTTTTATATGGCCACTGCTTAAATGAACGCATTACCTTCAATATGGTGTACCTATCAGTAGATAAAATTAGATGTGCTAATTTTCATTTTATGGAAGAAAAAGTGCCAGCATCTAAATTAATGAGTTTATTTTTGCTCTGATCTAGGGTGAGTTAAAACCTTTTCAGGCTCCAACTGCATTATTTAGGCTAAAGACTAAGCTGTTATAATGAAGATGTCCAAAATATAGAGGTTTAAAATATAACTTTAATTCTTTATGTCACAGATCGAAGAAAGCAGTCTAGGCAAGCAGGCAGCTCTGCCCAGTGAGGTCACCCAGAGATTTAAGTTTCTTACCCTGTGATTCCACCATCGACAAAGTTGTTGTTCTCATCTATAAGGCCATAGCTAGATCCCAGAAATGGTCACACTGCAGCTCATGAGAAAGGGAAAGTTATAAAGAACTCACATAACCAACGTTTTAAGACCCATATTTGGAAGCATCACTTTCACTTCCAGTCACTTTCCTTTAGTTACAACATAACCAAAGGACCACATATAGCTGGAAAGAAGTCTGAGAAATATAGTTTCCAGCTGCACAGTAACACGTCCAGCAACAAATCTACTATGGAAGAATGGAAGAAAATATTTTGTTAGACAACTAATATTTCTACCCTTAGGCAAGGAGAGCATGAGCATGGTGGTCGCAATGACCTGAATGCTTGTATCCCCCCAAATTCGCCTAATCCCAATGTGATGGTATTTGAGGATAGAGCCTTTGGGAGATAATTAAGTCGTAAGAGTATAGCCTCCATGAATGGGATTAGTCCCTTATGAAATAAACCTTTGAGAGCTCTCTCTGCTCTTTCTGCCATGAGAGGATACAACAAGAAGTCATTAGTTTGCAATTGAGAAGAAGGCTCTCGCCAGAACCTGACCATGCTGGCACCATTGATATTGGATTTCTACCTCTAGACCTGTGAGAAATAAACTTTTGTTGTTTATAAGCCACCCAGTCTATGGTACTTTATTATAACATCCTTAACTAACTAAAACAATGGTCTATAAAGAAAGTGCTAAGGGTATGATAAAATAAGAAAAAAAATATTAAGAATATGTTTTCAGAAACAATACACTGCTAATGCCAATTTTATATTTAGTTTATATTAATATTGAAATAGTAACTTTTGCAGTAGAAAAACCTTTTTATGGAGAATCATATTAACAATCCCTGCCACAATGTCACGTACAAAAACACTTTTGTTTGTTCTATATAAAGGAGGTGAAAGGCAAGGCATACTAGAACAAAAAGTCAACTCCCATATGTGAAGTGTGTTTCTTAATAAATACCATGTCATGAACTGTCATATTTTACCATCTACTTCTAAATATAACTTTCTGTTACTCTATGAGTTCAGTAGCTTGATCTTTTCAAAAATGTAGCTGCCTAGCATCTTCTAATTTTTTGTGACCCTCTCCATTTGTTTTCATGTTTGGAGAATATATATAAAATTTTAAATGAAATAAATTTTTGGTGGATTTGATTTGTTTATGTATTTTTGATTTGATACTATTATTTGGAAGTACTATGTTATGGCTCATGTACTTCTTCTACAAACATTTGCTAGCCTACCATCTGCAAACACTATTCTGGGCACAGAGGATAAGAAAATGAATGACAAGAAACCTGCTTTTAGTGAAGTCAAAATCACTGTCTTTTTAGTGAAGAAAGCAAGGTTTACATGTAACACCATGCCAATGGAAGGAAAGAAAAATTCACCAAAAAAAAAAAAAAAATTGAGCTAACTTTATTTTTTTAATCAAGTAGATAATCTCTATTTAGTAATCCCAAATATATCTTATTTAAGATCCTAAAATTAGATTTCTTGTTATTGAGCATTTCTTATTTTTTATTAGACAAGAATATATTTTAAAGTATATCTATATTATGTCAGTTTCTATATGATAAGTAATAAGTTTAAAACTGTACATAGTAAGCATTCAAGCTATTAACAGTATACTAACTAGAATGCTGCTAGGTGGCAGATGGATGAGGCATAAAGCAGAAAGTTAAAGTACACTAAAAGTTTACGATTTCATTGTGAAAAAACTTGCAATTCTCCATATTGGGAAATATAGTCAGTCATAGCAAGGAAGTTCATTTTGAAGTTTAAAAAGTCAATCCTTTTATCTTCTTAACGTGAAAATAATTCTAGTGTCAATTAAACTTTTACCAAAAAGAAATAAAAAATCAAGAATCAACTTTCAGGAGTTCTATAGAAACCATCATCTTTAACCTCTGGACTTTAGATGGGAGTTTATTGTAAACATTTATGACATATTTTGGTGACTATCTGACTATCATATTTTTAAATATCTGGAGAGATACTCCTATAGACATTCATTTAAGATTTTTTCTGGCTTGAAATCTTCCGTATTCCCATAGACATTTTTTTTTTTTTTTATCTATTTTCCCCGTCAGTGTCTTGATTCTGGATACTCCTGATATGATAGTCTTAAATTCAGTCCCAAACTACCACACACGAATGCACTATGACATCATAGGTTAATTCAGGAACACATAACTAACATTCTTGCTAGTGTCAAAATTGTCTCTAAAGAAAGATAACAACACGAGCTTGCTCCATTTTGTTCCAAAATATTTGTTGAGGGTAAAAAGGTTTTTTTTAAAAAACCTTTGATTGTAAATCCAAAAACATACAAAAAAATATTATAGTTAGAAGGATCAACTTTGTCATCTCTGAGTAAATTGTGGAACCTGAAAGAATAGCCTAATGAGATTTTTGTTATTAATTGGGTAAAGATGAACCTTTAAAGTTTCCCCTTGAACTTCCTCCATGAGAAGTGCCTACCTAAATTACAAAACCACATGTAAAGTATGCCTATATTAAAAGGGAAATGTTCCAGCCAATTCAGGCATACAAATGTGTATAAGAATCCTCCTCTGTCACTAAGACTGTCAGTGTAAACAACCAGTAGTTTACAGACTATACAATCTATTTTCATTGGGGAAAACTTCTCCTGGCTATTTATAGACACCATCTTCCATAAGGTACTAAAATGTACCCTATTAAATAAGTTAACGCACCTACCAAAATGCTTTTTTATTTCCGTGGAGGAAATTAAATCTCCTGCAGTTTGTGACTAAGAGTCTCATGCTTCATAAAGTATCATTATCTTTTTCCACTTCTAAGTATTTTTTTCTCATCCCCACTCTTTCCCCTCCCCCCAGGAGTTAAGACTGCAAACTTGAAACACTTTTTTTTTTTTCTGTCCTTCATCTTGGAAGACTGTTTCTTTGCACTAAACTGATAGTTAAAAGTTTTCAAATATTTTCTGTTTGGCATGCTGGGTGATTAGTCCATTGAAATGTGTTTCTACAGCCCTCTTTTGTAGTTCTCTATTGCTACACATCTTTTTTAATGTTTGTCTGAATTGAACTATATTTGCCATCTGCTGTTTCAGGCTCTCAAATGATCTGAAACCTTTGAATTTTGTTAAGTCATTCCTCATTATTGCTTTTTTAGTAGTATCTATAAAGTCTATCTTTTCCCCTCCTCACTATTTCCTTATGTCTATCGTTTACATACTCCGTAGTCACTTAGATATTAAGACTCCAAACAACCAGTTTCAAATGCAAAATCCTCAGCTAAACTATAAGTTGATCTTCTATTTTGAAGTAAACTTTCCCTATAGTTTTGCCTCTATTACAGCTTGTTTTTTTTTGTTTGTTTGTTTGTTTTATTCACTTAGTGCTGATATGAAGCTCGTCAATTATATTTTGAGAATTTTAATGTATAGGATCCTTTGAATTTATTTTAGCTATTGTCTTAAAAGTCCTTTTCTCCCATAGTACTAAAATTTTACTTTCCATGTCTTTTCGTTTAAGGCTTTAGGTTTCCCTACCTCATTTTTTTTTTTTTTAATAATGTCAATATTTTTGGTAGAAATGAAGAGTTTAAAACAATAATGGGCATAATATTGCTCCAAAAACAGGTAGAAAAAAAGAAAAGTGTCCTGATCTAAACCTTTGGGGGAAGCCAACTATACTCTTTTTATCTCCTTCTCTTTTATCTCAACATACACAAAGATGTAGAACTTTTCCATGGCACTTTGGTGTATCTTGGCAATCACAGTGGTAAAGCCTCACAAAAGGCACTAGCTAGGAATAGGATGAAGGAGGAAAGGGTAACACCTGGTAATAGCCTAAGTAATAAAATCTCCCTCCATTTACAGAGGCTTTTGTTCTAGTCAGCCATTTACTCCTTCCATACATTTATAAGTCTTTCAGTTATCAATTTCTATATAACAAACTACCCCAAAATTAGTGACTTAAAACAATAACAATTTATTATTTGTTTATAATTCAATGGGTTGGCTAGGGTCAGTGAGGCTGTTTTTCTGGTCAGTGTGACATTGGCTAGGGTCACTTATGAAGCTGCATTCCATCAGGGGCTTTGCTGGAGCAGGAACCTCCAAGATGCTGGACTGATTGGAATGACTTGAGAGTGCTGAACTTCTCTTTCCTGCAGAGTAGCCAGACATCTTATATAGTGGTTCCGGGCTCCAAGAATGCAAACGTGGAACTTTCAGGCCTATTAAGGGCTAGGTTCAAACCTGGCACAGCCTTATTTAAAAATGTCATGAGGCCAGCCCAGACTCTAGAAGAGGGGAATAGACTCTACTTCTTGATGAGAGAAGTGACATGCATACCTAGACGGGGGAGGAATTGTTTCCTGGCCATAATTCATATTCCTCCCACAAGCAAAATGCATTCGTCTCCAAACAGGAATCCCAACGTCTTAACTGATCACCACATTATGATTTGGTTCTGGCTCAAAATGCAAGATCTCATCATTTAAATTAGGCTCAGATATGGGTGAGGTTCATCAGATGCAACATCTTTTAACCTAAAGACCTTTGAACTTCAAACTATAAGTTATCTGACCCTTAATAATCAACATCCAATGGCAAGATGAGTACATAACAACTGCAAGAGACACTTCTGTTCAAAAAGTAGGGGAATGGAAATCACAGTCACGAGTTCATAGCAATTCCAAAACTACAGCTGGGCAAACAAAAGGAAAAGAAAAGAGAAAAGATAAAGTAAAATGAATCAAAATACAGCCGGAAACATGTTTTAGGATTCCCCAACTTTTCCAGAAGCACAGAATGTTTCTTGATTAGGCTCCAATTCTGCTCTCTGGAAGTAGTTCCCTAATTCATGTTCTCAGCTCTGCTTTTTCTCTGGAGTCTTGGCAACTCCCTCTGAGATATCTTTCCTTTTCCTTCAGAAATGATCCATGTTTTCATCTGAGGAGTTATCTCAGCCTGCTTCCTGCCTTTACACAGTTGGGACACAAAGGTTTCTTTTCAATTTGAATTGTCTCTATCCTTTTGTGTCTAACTTCATGGTGTGTTTTCTAGTAAAGTACTCTTAAAAACTTTGTGAGTTTTCTGTAAATATTACTGAGGCTCATTCCTTGCCCCAAATGCCTCATGGTTTAGGTTTTTGTCATGGTGGCACCCAGTTCCAGGTACTGATTTCTTATCACTCAGTAAGGAAAGCAGAACCATTATAAACATGGGATAAGGGATTTATTATAGGAATTAGACTTCTCACAATTGTGGAAAGAATTTGGGGTACTGGAGACCCAAAAGAGAAAGTTGGTGAATCAAAATCATCATGAGCTGCTAGATCTGAGAAGCCAGGCACAGCCAGCTGCTGAAATAAAACCATGAAAAATTAGTAGAGAAGTGTGTAAGAAGCTCTTGTTTCTCTGAGTATCTACTAAGCGACTGGTGATGATACTAGAGTTGCTGTTGTTGGTCAGTACAATCAATAGTCAGAAAGAAGAGCTAGATTCAAAGTGAAGGAGAAAAAGGCAAGCAGGGGCCTGCTAGCGCCTCTGTGGATGTCACCACAACTAACCATGACAACTGTGGAGAATAATGGCTGCCACTTCATTTCCACCTACTAAATTTCATACAAATTTCTCTTTTGGACAATTCTATCCTAGATTTAAAAAAGGAATTCTGCCATATGGTGCTCCCAATGTAAGCAAGTTGATAAAAGAATCATTCAGCACAAACAGAAAGAGTGAGCATTGTTTCCAAAAACTACAGTGACTCCAGAAGGAGCTAGTTGAAGTTTCCATGATAGACCAACATGTGAACAATTTTACATCTTGACATTTCCGTGTTTCAAAAAGATCATTGAGGATAAATTAAAGAAAAAGATCACTGAGGCTCAAAATTCAAATTTTAGAATATGACAGTCTGGATTTTATTTCTAGACCTATCACCTGCTAGTAATATGGTCTTGGGAAAATTATTTAACTTCTTTAAAATTCTCACCCAAAACATAGGAATAATAATAATGGCATTCATGTTGTAAAATAATGTGTCTAAAATAATTAACACAGGACTGACATCTATTAGGTACTTAATTCTTCTTTGTTGACATTATTCTTGATATCATAAAATGTCTTAATCTTCTTAAAGCACATTAACTTTTTAAGTATTTAGCATCAATTACCAAAATACTTAAAGTCCTGAAAGAGTAAATTTTTCCAAGATGAGAACAATTTTTGCCATGTGACCCCTTGTCTTAATTTTTTTACCCCCAGAATATTAAGAGGGTATAAACATTTTGGTTACTTGATTTGCTTTTGTGCAGTTGGAGTTAAAGTTATAAGTGTACCCATCACACGATAGTGTGCATTGTACCTGTTAGTTGTGTATTGACCCATTTCCTCCCCCCACCCTCTTGGTTTCCATTGAGTTTTACTACTACATGTGCACCTGGGTGTCGATTAATTAGTTCCAATTTAATAGTGAGTACATGTGGTATTTGTTTTTCCATTCTTGTGATACTTCGCTTAGAAGAATAGTCTCCATCCAAGTTGTTACAAAGAGTATTAGTTTACCATTTTCTTATGGCTGAATAGTACTCCATAGTATATCACACTTTATTAATTTGCTCATATATGATGGACGCTTGGGTTGATGGAGAGAAGGGAACACTTATACACTGTTGGTGGGATTGAAAACTAGTACAACTTCTATGGAAAATAGTATGGAAATACATCAAAGAACTAAAAGGAGAGCTACCATTTGATCCAGCAATACCACTATTGAGTATTTACCCAAAGGAAAAAAAAAAAGTCATTTTATCAAAAAGACACGTGCCTGCGAATGTTTATTGCAGCACAATTCACAATCGCAAAGATGTGCGTTGATTGTTCACTCTTGATTGTTGCAAGCTTCATAATCAGATTAGTTTTAGACTTTACACCTACCTCTAATCTAAATCCTCTCACCAGAGCCTATAAGGAATACAACACAACAGTTGGGCAGGCCAACATGGGTTTTCATGCAAACCTGCTAACTGTTCGAACCTTAGCAATCTATTTGATTACACTTGCATCAATTTCCTCCTCTATAAATGGGAAAAATATAATGCTTGGCTTTTGGAATTAATCAAGATGGCATTTATACAGTATATCTGGCTCATAGGCTCTCAATAAAAGTTTTTCAAAATGCTTAAATTTCACTACTTTCCTTATAAGGAGTCAGGGACCTGAGGTTCTCAAGGCATCAACATAAATATTTCTAGAAAAATATTTTCTGATATATTATAATTCATGACCAAATTTGACATCTGATACCAGGCTCTGCTCCAATGAGTGTAGACTCCTAAACACTGAATCCTCAGGAATCTAACTGAAGTGTTAATTGATCCTCTCTGATCGCAGTGCAAGACAGGTTTGAAAGAATATCCTAGCTCTAAAGCTTCCCTGAGACTCACTGGGGCAATCACTGTGATTGCTTCTCAATTCAACTTCTCCTTCTGCCCAATCTTGCTTCATTTAATCTCCAACAGCGAGAGAACTTTCCCCAGTAAACTCCTCCACATAGTTCCACATGTCGAAATATGTTTCCCAGAAAAACCAGCCTACGTCAGATATTACTTTGCAAAATAAGAAGGTGGGACAGGGAGGAGAGCAGGATTTAGGGAGTCATCCAAGGTCAAACAAGTTAAATAGATATCTACAGAACTTCTCAGAGAACATTCAAGACAGAGGTATAGCATGTGGCATTTACAGAATAGTTTATATGGAACAGTGTTTAGACTAGACTTTTCTACAGTAGAAATAGATATCATTAATAGAGATTGAAGACCAGATAAGTCCTATTACTCTGCTTCCTTTCTTTTTATGTCCATACTTTTGATGTCCTTCAATCCTACTTCAGTTGTTTCATCTTGAACAGAAATCAGAACAGGCGGTGGCGTGTTAAGATGGAGATATCAATCCCAGATATATGATGACATTGACACTGATCCCCAAATGATATTAATTAGCACCCTCACTAGTAACAGAAAATAAGATTTAAAGTGTTTTTAATGTGTAGCCAACTGTTTAAAAGCAAAGAGTGACTGATGATGTCATAAAATGAGTGTCTAGCCAAGAACAAAAGCTATATGCTGAGCTATATTTCTCTTTATAGAAAGAGAACACTATTATTCTCTGAAACATCTGCCCAGGTGTTTGATTATTAGAGGTTTTAAACAGCAACCTGCTGACACCATTAATAACATAACCAGAATCAATTGAAGGCAATTCTGTTTGAAATGAGGGGCAGTGCTTCTATGACTGTCCAACATCAAGAAAGATGAAGGATTAAAATATTTTGACTACTTTGAGAGGTATCTCTACCCTTTTCTCACTCTTATTATTTGTAATGTGCTGAGAAGTAGTGTGATTTAAATATTAGGGAGTTATTGCTGTGAATCTTATAGGAATATCCTGAGAAAATCTTAGGCAGAAATACATATTTAAGCAATTTTTAAAACTAGTATGTTTACATTTTAGAAATGACTCATCATATTCTATTGTGTAAATATGTATTTAGACTAGTAAAAAACTTTTTATAAATCTATGAATTAAAGTCCAATATAAGTATTGGAGTTAATCTTTTTTGCCTGCTTTAAGCACCATTTTGAATGAGCGGGGTGAAATTGGACATTGTGTATGTATAATGATGAAAAATGGTGGGCTACAATGAGGAATAATTCTTTCAATTTCCAGAGCATAATGGCCTATGAATTATGTTTAAAATTAATGAAAGAGAAGATAGAGAATGATTTGAATCTCATCAGTAGCTATTTTTCTCTTTCTCTGAGACAGCAATGAGCCATTTTCTAAGGGATTTGAACTTTTATGAGCAAGTCTCTCCAAGCTTCTAAAAGGTCTTAATTTGAAGCTTAACCTTTTTAATGATGATTTGTTTCACTTGAAAGAACAAACAAATAAGCAGTTGGACTTCCTGAGAGGTTTTTCTTGTATGAAGACAATTTCTTTGCAAATCAAAATAAGTTTTTAACATTTGGGAGGACATGTACATTCCAATATATCCTCTTGCCTTGAAAGATTCTTCTTCCTTCAACTTCACAAACAGCTGTGAAAGGAAGGTTATTTTCCCATGGAAAGCAACTTGGATTTAAAAAGAGAGAAGGTGATTTGAGAAAAATTTCCTTATTTTTTCTAGTTGTATTCTCCAATATTACATAAAGAAAACCTATGTCATGCAATACAATTATGTCAAATCTAGAACTATTGCTTTACACTGTAGATTGACTTGTTTAGTCTACTATTAGAACAGGTTTCATTTCTTGTTCAGAGAAAGACATTTTTCAAGAAGACAAACCTCCCTTTAGTGGTGGAAAATTAGGTTGTCAGAGATACAACTATACTACATGGAATGTGAAATTCCTGCAATGTGCTTAAAAAGAGAAAAGTTCCATCTTTCAGATGTTCTGATGGAAATGTCCAAACTTCAGCTTAAGCATCAGGAGGCACTCAGTTCTTATTTCTCACAGATACATCCTTCATCCCTGGTCCTACAGTTCACTTCAAGAACAAGCCAGTTTAGCCAGTCTGCTCCCAAACTAATTTTATTTCCTAAAACTCAACTCCTTTAAGTCTTCACTATATATCAAGAGTGGCTTATCTTAGTCTTTCATTTCCCAAAGTATATTATATGAATCATTGATTGTATAAAAGTCCATTTCCAGTGCCATACAATATTCTCTTTTTTGGCATTGGTAGTTTTATATTTATTTTATCATTACCTTCTATGTATGATTTTTCTGTTTATAATAGTAATATATAGTATAAGGTATTTACCCAAAGGAAAAAAAAAAAGTCATTTTATCAAAAAGACACGTGCCTGCGAATGTTTATTGCAGCACAATTCACAATCGCAAAGATGTGCGTTGATTGTTCACTCTTGATTGTTGCAAGCTTCATAATCAGATTAGTTTTAGACTTTACACCTACCTCTAATCTAAATCCTCTCACCAGAGCCTATAAGGAATACAACACAACAGTTGGGCAGGCCAACATGGGTTTTCATGCAAACCTGCTAACTGTTCGAACCTTAGCAATCTATTTGATTACACTTGCATCAATTTCCTCCTCTATAAATGGGAAAAATATAATGCTTGGCTTTTGGAATTAATCAAGATGGCATTTATACAGTATATCTGGCTCATAGGCTCTCAATAAAAGTTTTTCAAAATGCTTAAATTTCACTACTTTCCTTATAAGGAGTCAGGGACCTGAGGTTCTCAAGGCATCAACATAAATATTTCTAGAAAAATATTTTCTGATATATTATAATTCATGACCAAATTTGACATCTGATACCAGGCTCTGCTCCAATGAGTGTAGACTCCTAAACACTGAATCCTCAGGAATCTAACTGAAGTGTTAATTGATCCTCTCTGATCGCAGTGCAAGACAGGTTTGAAAGAATATCCTAGCTCTAAAGCTTCCCTGAGACTCACTGGGGCAATCACTGTGATTGCTTCTCAATTCAACTTCTCCTTCTGCCCAATCTTGCTTCATTTAATCTCCAACAGCGAGAGAACTTTCCCCAGTAAACTCCTCCACATAGTTCCACATGTCGAAATATGTTTCCCAGAAAAACCAGCCTACGTCAGATATTACTTTGCAAAATAAGAAGGTGGGACAGGGAGGAGAGCAGGATTTAGGGAGTCATCCAAGGTCAAACAAGTTAAATAGATATCTACAGAACTTCTCAGAGAACATTCAAGACAGAGGTATAGCATGTGGCATTTACAGAATAGTTTATATGGAACAGTGTTTAGACTAGACTTTTCTACAGTAGAAATAGATATCATTAATAGAGATTGAAGACCAGATAAGTCCTATTACTCTGCTTCCTTTCTTTTTATGTCCATACTTTTGATGTCCTTCAATCCTACTTCAGTTGTTTCATCTTGAACAGAAATCAGAACAGGCGGTGGCGTGTTAAGATGGAGATATCAATCCCAGATATATGATGACATTGACACTGATCCCCAAATGATATTAATTAGCACCCTCACTAGTAACAGAAAATAAGATTTAAAGTGTTTTTAATGTGTAGCCAACTGTTTAAAAGCAAAGAGTGACTGATGATGTCATAAAATGAGTGTCTAGCCAAGAACAAAAGCTATATGCTGAGCTATATTTCTCTTTATAGAAAGAGAACACTATTATTCTCTGAAACATCTGCCCAGGTGTTTGATTATTAGAGGTTTTAAACAGCAACCTGCTGACACCATTAATAACATAACCAGAATCAATTGAAGGCAATTCTGTTTGAAATGAGGGGCAGTGCTTCTATGACTGTCCAACATCAAGAAAGATGAAGGATTAAAATATTTTGACTACTTTGAGAGGTATCTCTACCCTTTTCTCACTCTTATTATTTGTAATGTGCTGA
>NW_012147078.1:1502241-1503909 GCF_000956105.1 Propithecus coquereli | reverse complement strand
AATTCATGATAGATAACAGACTAAAACCTAAGGCACGAAACTGTAAGAATTCTAGAAGAAAATGTAGGAAAAAATCTTCTAGATATTAGCCTAGGCAAAGAATTTATGAAGAAAACTCCAAAGGCAACTGCAGCAACAAAACAAATGACTCGAGTAAACTAAAAAATTCCGTACAGCCAAGGAAGCAATTAATAGAATAAAAAGACAACCTTCAGAATGGGAGAAAATATTTGCATGCTATACATCCTATAAAAGGGCTGATAACCAGAATCTATAAAGAACTCAAATTAGCAAAAAAAACAAACAATCCCATAAAAAAAAGTGGGCAAAAGTCATAACAGAAGCTTTTCAAAAGAAGATAGACTAATGGCCAATAAACACATGAAAAATTGCTCAATGTCTCTAATCATCAGGGAAACGCAAATTAAAACCACAATGAGGTATCGCCTAACACGAGTGAGAATAGCTTTTTTCAAGAAGTCCCAAAACAATAGATGCTGGCAGGGACGTGGAAGACGGGAACGCTTATACACTGTTGGTGGGACTGCAAACTAGTACAATATGTATGGAAGATAGTATGGAGATACCTCAAAGAACTAAAAGTAGACCTATCATTTGATCCAGCAATCCCGCTACTGGGTATTTACCCAAAGGAAAAAAAGTCATTTTATAAAAAAGGCACTTGCACTCAAATGTTTATTGTAGCACAATTCACAATTGCAAAGATGTGCAAATAATCCAAGTGCCCATCAATACATGAGTGGAATAATAAAATGTGGTATATGTATACCGTGGAGCACTACTCACCCATAAAAAAAAAATGGTGAACTCATACCTTTTGAAACAACCTGGATGGAACTGGAGACCATTATTCTAAGTGAAGTATCACAAGAATGGAAAAATAAATACCACATATACTATTAAATTGGAACTAATCGATCAATATCCACGTGCACATATAGTAGTAAAACTCAACAGAAACCAAGCACGTGGGAGGGGGGAGGAGGGGACATGTAAATTCACACCTAATGGGTGCAATGCACGCTATCTTGGTGTTGGGCACACTTGTAACTTTGAATCAAACCACACAAAAGCAAATCATGTAACCAAAGTGTTTGTACTCCAGTAATATACTGAAAAAAAAGAAAGATTAAAAAAGAATCAACTCAAAATATGAATTAGATATTAATTTAATTAATATATAGCTCAATCAAAATATTAATTAAAATATGACTTTCACGAATTAAAATATGATTTTTATTCTTCTTTAGAACATGGCTCAAATAAAATATTTATGCTATTTGCCTTCTCATTCTTGACATTTGGCATTGTAGACCCTTTTTTTAGTTTTTTTTTTCCTCTTCTTCCTGAGATTCTGACCACGGTATTTTTATTTTCTCTATACTTATCCCTTTGGTGATTTTATTTGTTTGTATGCTTATGTTTTATGGCTTAACTATCATCTTTATGTAGATTGCTAAATCTTAATTGTTCCTTTATAACTTCCACTGGCACTCCTAAAAATTGTCATACAATTAGATCTGGCTATTGCATTGTAATGTACTCATTACTGACCAGCTTGCTTTCAGCCCACAATACTGCTAGTGTTGTAAATCATAATTGTTTCAGATCGCTAAGTTGCTAAAAAAAATCTTCAATGGCTCTTAC
>NW_012147078.1:1500999-1501641 GCF_000956105.1 Propithecus coquereli | reverse complement strand
GGGCTAATGGTAGAACACATTCTCAGTTATTAATGTGTATATTATCTAATTATGGAATAATCTGTAATAATTTTAGTGAATCACCTGAGAATGTAAACAAATTTTAGTATTAATTTAACCAGAACATAGTTAGAAAGTTAAGCCTGTGATAGAATAACAAAATCAAAACCAGACTCCATGCCATTCTAGACACCCTTTTGAGGACTTCTGTTAATTTACCCATGTAGTTATAATAATGAGGAACTGAGACTGAGAGTAATATTTGATATTTGTTCTGATCATTGAAGCACATAGTGGGAATATTACCTTCTCTGACTTGGACACAGTTGCTATTAATAAAGTCTAATAACTTGCTTATATTTCTGAAACATATTATGTTTTTAATGGTGTTTTTTTATTCATGTCATTAGAGCCTCACAAAAATCCTGGTGGTAAGTAGGAAAATATATATTTTTGGCCTTTTATGTATGCATAACATAACTATTCCCTCAGGCCATTGAAAAATAATAATGTCCTAATAATTGGTAAGAATTCTTCTTTTGGGAATTTATAATGTTGCATTAGGTTCCAGGTACTAAAAGAAACTAAATGGGCACTTGAAGCAGGGTATATGGGAGAGTGGGGTTGGTCATAAAATTTTAG
>NW_012147078.1:1489619-1499379 GCF_000956105.1 Propithecus coquereli | reverse complement strand
ACAGATATTTCTATTTTCAGAGATCTCTGTCAGAAATGGAAGAAAGTCACTTTAATTCATGGCTCTATCTATCTATGTTTCTGTCTATATGTAGAAAATTGAGAGGCATCCATAAATGACAATTAGCTAAAAACGAAGCTGTCATTTGAGTAATTTGAATATGTATGCATTTTATCTCCAGCTTCTTCATGAGTTCCAGAGTATTTAGTACCATGTAGAGATTCGGCTTTGAATTTGAGATGATAACTTAGAAGCTCACAAAAAGAGAGCCTGGTTACAATCAAAGTGGAGAAGTGAAGCCATGGATGCCAGGGTGATAATCAACTGTAGATAGCTGGATCACATGGTAGTTCTACTTTTAGTTCTTTGAGGAATTTCCATACTGTTTTTTCCATAGAGTTTATACTAATTTGCATTCCCACCAACAGTGTATAAGCATTCCAAAAACCAGTATTTTAGACCATATATTTTCACCTAGAGAAGGGCCCTAAGACCATTTCCACCAGAGTCCAAAATTATTTTAAAGTTTGATGTCTTATATTTTTAATTAATGAAAAAATTTGTGGTTTCTACTATATAACACATCCATATTTATTATAATAAAAAGCAAACAAAAATGCAAAATTTTTTTCTCTAGTTTTTTTAAGGATGATTGACTGGTAGGGAGATGGACCATGTATATGCTACAGCTTCAAATACATCCTGACATAACACTCTGTACCCCTGGAGTTACCCATGTGCTTGAGAAGCACAGATCTCTAGAATCAACAAACCATCTCTTCACGTATATACTCACTTGCATATGCATAGTGCAGTTTCATGTGTATTTTGGCATTTTCACAAACATTTCACTTACTGAAGATAACTAGGCTTAACTGTCCTCAGACCATAAGATTAAAAATGACCTTGGGAGGCTACGTTGTCTGGTGTCTCACCTTCAAGGATAATTACATTTAAATTACCATAGACATATAAGAACACAGATTGTTCCAAAAGCTCTGCAAGGAATTTTATAAACTATCTTGGAAACTCATCCCATTTTAATATCAAGAAATTCTTTTCTCAATATAGGCAAAATGCATTTTAACTCCATATGTCCTGTGAGACCTGTAAGAAATAAATTCAGAAAATTTAATCTAAAAATAGCTGCTTGCACTAAAGGCCATCGGTGATAACCTACATGATGGTAATAATTTTATTAGAATGTCTCTAGAACATGCATAGTGTCGATGGTGAAACTAAAGCATCAGTTTAATTTTCTGTTGTATTTGAAGCTTGATATTTCACCTTAAATATTCTTCCTTTTGGTTGCCACGTTAGAATGAAGGTTTTTACCTTACAAACCTTAAGCAATTTTTTAAACAGAAAGTAAGCATATGCTATGCTAATAAGTTAAATTAGCAGACAGGTAAAGACAGATCTACCCTTCTTGTGGAAAACAATAAAGCACGCCTGCTCTATGTTTGCAGAAGAGCGTGTAGTTCTGTGCTGGCAAGGTTGTATCTGTATTTCTTCATAATCTGGTATCTAAGAGGGGCTCAACAACAAATTTACTCATCAACAATTTATTTATTTGATAAGTAAATGAATGAATGACGCATATTCAACTCTGAAGAGGAATTTATTCTGTTGAGGAATTAAGCCAATTCAAAGCTGAGAAATAAAATTCTTTGGTGGTTGTAATCACATATGCTTGAAAAGGAAAGTAGGAAGAAAAGTTTTCATTGTACCTATGTATGGATTTTAAGGGAGGTAAAAGATGATAATAGAAATTATTTTAAGGTTTTTTAGCTCAAGATGAGTGAGTGACTAGCATATGACTTTATCTCTCCTTTTTCTCACAAAGAATCCCATGGAGAGAAAGAAGCAGCAATTAGAAAATTAGTATAAATTCATATCAGTATTGACCAGAAAGTTAAAGAAATTCTGAATATACCAAACAGTTGGAAACAGATGGAAAATTTTAACAGACCGAAGTAACCTTTGGTGCCATATAGGAAAAAAAGAGACTTTCTTGGAAGTGAACAGTCCCATTAAAATGCCAGAAAACTCTAACCTAAGAGGCAGGAACATGAGGACAATTGGTGGTATAAATTAGTTAAGGGGCAACACAATAGCCACGCCAACCCCTGCTCTCAGATCTGCCTGGACATTATTACTGGAGACACCAGAGGGTTACTTGCGGGGAGGTAGCTAAGCTCCCAGCAAAAAACTGGGTCCCTTTGGTAGAGTTGCAAGGGATAAGAAAATAATACAGAAAAATGGAAAATGGAAGAAATAAGAATACACAGAGACAAGTTTTTATAAGTTTATAAAGATTATAGGCAAAGTGGGATCTCAGGGAGCCTAGACCTTCTCCGTAGGTCTCAAAAAGCCCCGAATGAGGTCTTACATGGTAACTTATAGGGAATAGTGAATAATTGATTGCCAAGGGTAACAGATTTACATAACAGCAGGTAGTTCCTCTCAGGTTAACAGATTTTCAGAAGGCTTCTACAGATTCTTTAACTAATTCTATCTATGTGAGCAAACGGTTACAAAATCTTTCAAAGGTTAACTTCTAAGTTCTAAGGTAAGTTTATCATTTAACAGAGGAGTTAAACAGAGATATGTTGGCTCCATGTTTATTAGGTTATTGTGAATGGAGACAGGTAGTCTAGAGTGGTTTAAACAAGAGCTTTGCTTTTAGCCATTCAGGAAGCTGTCTGTTCCGGGGAACACTCCATTGTCAGCTCTCAGCCTGTAGTTTTTTAACAGATTCACTTTGCTTTACAAAGCAATCCAAACCTTTAGGTCTGAGAAACGCGGTGCCTTGTGGGATACAGCCGCTACTGTCTTTCAGAGACGCCCTTGCCCTTCTGAGTGTAACAGCATTTGAAATGCAAACCAACACATTCACATATTCCTTCAGGGCAAAGCTCTGCAAAACTCCTAAGACAAATCCTATCTGCAAACATGTTTTTATATTAATTCATGGAGCAACAGTTACTGATAGCTTAGTTTAGGGGGCTAATGGACAAACACTTGAGCTCTGAGGGCAACCGGCTTTTGCATCTTAAAATATAATAATCAGCTATAAGTCTCCTGAATTCCCCTATAATCTGAACCTAGGCCCACAATGTTTTTCATATGTGCCAGTAATCACCATACTGATGAAGCTGATACTAAAAGTGGAAGAAAGTGTTAATTCAAGATGCAGATAATTATGTTAAAATTAGAATAATTAATATAGTCAGTATTATTCCTGAAACCCTCAGAAACATAAAATAAAAAGGTAGCAATAAGATAGTCTAGATTTCTTTCAAATACCTAGGAATAAATTTAACCAAAGAAGTAAAAGATATCTACAAGGAAAACTACAAAACACTGATGAAAGAAATTACAGAAGACATTAAAAACATGGAAAGATATCCCATATTCACAGATTAGAAGGATTAATATTGTTTAAATGTCCATACTACCCAAAGCTATCTACAGATTCAATGCAATCCTTATCAAAATATCAATGACATACTCCATAGAAACAGAAAGACAATCATTAAGATTCATATGGAACCACAAATAGCTAAAGCAATCCTGAACAAAAAGAACAAAACTGGAAGTATCACATTACCTGGCTTTAAATTACACTACAAAGCTATAGCAACCAAAGCAGCATGATGCTGCCATAAAAACAGACACATAGACCAATGGGACAGAATAAAGAACCCAGAAATATATCCACACATTTACAGCAAATTCATTCTCAACAAAGGTGCCAAGACCATACATGAGGTAAAGGACATACGCTTTAATAAATGGTGCTAGAAAAACTGGATATCCATATGCAGAAGAATGAAAGATCCCAATCTTTCTCCATATTCAAAATTCAACTCAAAATGCATTAAAGACATAAATGTAAAACCTAAAACTGTGAAACTCCTAGAAGAAAATATTGGGGAAATGCTCCTGGACATTGCTCTGGGCAAAGATTTCCTGAGTAAGACTTCAAAAGCAGAGGTGACCAAAGCAAAAATGGACAAGTAGGGGATCACATCAAGCTAAAAAGCTTCTGCACAGCAAAGGAAATAATCAATAGAGTGGAGACAACTTCCAGAATGAGAGAAAATATTTGCAAACTATCCATCTGACAAAAGGATTGATAATCAGGATATATAAAGGAACTCAATTCAATAGCAAAAGAAATAAATAATTTGATTTCAAAAATCGGTGAAAGACCTGAATAGACATTTCTCAAAAGAAGACATACGAACCAAATGACCAACAGGTATACGAAAAAATGCTCAACATCACTAATCATCAGGGAAATGTAAATCAAAATCACAATGAGATGTGATCTTACTGCTATTAAGATGGCTATTATCAAAAGTCAAAAAATAACAGATGCAGCCAAGGATGTGGGAAAAAGAGGAATATTTGTACATCATTGGTGGGAATGTAAAATAGTATATCCACTATGAAGAACAGTACAGAGGTTTCTCAAAAAATGAAAAGTATGATCCAGCAATGCCACTGGTAGATCTAAAAGAAATGAAATCAGTATATCAAAGAGATATCTTCACTCCCATGTTTATTACAGTATTATTCACAATAGCCAAGAAATAGAATCAACCTAAACATCTATCAGTGGGTGAATGGATAAAGTAAATGTGGTATATATACACAATGAAATATTATTCAGCTATAAAAAGAATGAAAGCTTGTTGTAGATGGAACTGGAGCTCATTAGGTTAAGTGAAATAAGCCAGACATGGAAAGAAAAGATTGCATGTTCTCCCTGATATGAGAGAGGTAAAAAAGGTGGATCTCATGGAGGTAGAGAGTGGAATGGTGGTTATATTTAATTATATATTAAAGAGATCTCTAATCTCTTTAATATCTCTATTAAAGAAGGAAAGGGAAGGGGAGTGGAGAAGATGAAGAAAAGTTGGTTAATGGGTACAAAAATGCAGTTAGAGTAAAGAAATAAGTTCTAATATTTAACAGTACAGTAGGGGAAATATAGTTAACAATAATTTATTGTATATTTAAAAATAGCTAAAAGAGAAGAATTTAAATATTCCTAACACAAAGCAAAGATAAACGTTTGAGGTGAGCAATATCTCGATTACCCTGATTAGATCATTACACATTATATAAATGTACTAAATATCATGTATACCCCCAGATATGTACAACTATTATACATTAATTTAAAAATAATAGTCTAGAATTTTTAGGGCAGGATTACCAAAATTTATTTTTTTCTCTAATAATTTTTATTTTACAAACTAGTGACTTTTTTCAAAAGAAGATAAACAAATGGCCAATAAACATATGAAAAAATGCTCACTAATCATCAGGGAAATTCAAATCAAAACCACAACGAGATATCACCCCATCCCAGTTAGAAGGGCTTTTCTTAAAAAGTCCAGAACCAATAGATGCTGGCATGGATGCAGAGAGAGACAGGAACACTCTTACTTTGCTGGTGGGACTGCAGATTGGTGCAACCTCTGTGGAAAAGAACTTGGAGATACCTCAGAGAGCTAAGAATGGAAATACCATTTGATCCAGCAATAGCACTATTAGGCATCTACCCAAAAGAGCACAAAACATTCTACGATAAAGACGTCTGCACCCAAATGTTTGTGGCAGCACGATTCACTATTGCAGGGATGTGGAAACAGCCCAAGTGCCCGCCAATCCATGAGTGGATTGTTAAAATGTGGTATATGTATACAATGGAATATTACTCAATCATAAGAAACGACAGTGATCTAGAACTTCTTATACTTTCCTGGATTAAACTTAAGCCCATTATCCAAAGTGAGGCACCACAAGAGCAAAAGAATGGGCTCCACTTGTACTCGCCATCAAATTGGTACTAACTGATCAACACTAGGATGATCACATGGCAAAAATACTCTTCAGAGATTAGGGGGATTTGGGGCGGGGGGTAAACCCGCAACTAAAGGACACGGGGAGCACTGTAGGGGGGAAGGGCATGCCTTTAACCTGCACTTGGGTGAGGCAAAGACATAAAGTGTAACCATAATGTTTGTACCCTCATAATACCCTGAAATAAAAAAGAAAAAAAAAAGAAAAAAGGAATTTCTGTACCCGAAAACTCACATTTAGTAACAAAATTTACTAACTGGAAAGAGACTAAATGCCAAGCTAAAACAATTCTGTGTCCTCAATTTCTGTGTGAAAGTTTCATGCAACTGTGGGAGTACCAAAGAGTTCAAATCAGGATATTCAGGCTCTGCTTTTAATGAATATTTCTACTTTGTAAAGCAGACAAATGGCTTCAATTCTCCATTCATCAGGGAAATTTTAGAAATTAAAGTCACAATTTTTGTCTTGTTTGTTTTTTATTTCAAAATATAATGGGGATACAAATGTTTTGGTTACACAGATTGTTTTTGTTATGCTTGAGTCAGGGTTATAAGGGTGCCCATCATTCAGATAGTGCTTATTGTACCCATTAGGTAGGTTTTAGCCCACCCCTCTTCTCCCCTCCCCCCTGTTTGATCTCCATTGAGTTTTACTTCCCTCTGTGCACATGTGTGCTCATTGGTTAGTTCCAACTTAATAGTGAGTACATGTGGTGTTTGTTTTTCCATTCTTAAGATACTTCACTTAGGATAATGGTTTCCAGTTCCATTCAAATTGTTGCAAAAGGCCTTAATTCATCCTTCATGGCTGAGTGGTATTCCATAGTATACATATACCATATTTAATTAATCCACTCTTGAATTGATGGGCACTTGGGTTGATTTCACATCTTTGCAATTGTGAATTACGCTGCAGGAAACATTCAAGTGCAGGTGTCTTTTTGATAAAATGACTCCTTTTCCTTTGGGCAGATGCTCAGTAGTGGGATTGCTGGATCAAATGGTAGGTCTACTTTTAGTTCCTTGAGGAATCTCCATAATTCTTTGGAGGAATCAAGTTCTTTGAGTTTCCCATAGAGGTTGTACGGATTTGCAGTCCCACCAACAGTGTATATGCATTCTTCTCTCTTTGCATCCATGCCAGCATCTATTGGATTACCAAAATTTAAACCGCAGTATAAAAGCTAAGTAACAATGAGTGTGCAAAAGGGCATAGAGAAGAAATATGAAATATTGAAGGAAAGATTCCCATAGATACAGATATGCAGCATAGATTAGATCTTGAATCCAAGATTTATTCAATATTTGAGCTATTTCTCTAATTCTGTAATCGTTTGCAGGTGTTACTAAAAGGAGTGCAATGCAAAAAAAGCATTAAAATTTTCAGAGTTTCAACAAGTTATGCTAATAAAATTCTAGGGTAAAAATTCTGTGAAGGAGGCAAAATAATATCTAGTTATATTTTAAATATAAAGCTGAGAAGTATAACTAGTGTTTTCTGAATCTGTGGACAAAAATGTATTTTGTTTTGCTTTTTATTTGTTTGTTTATTTATTTATTTACTTATTTTGAGACAGAGTCTCACTCTGTCACCCTGGGTAGAGGACAGCGGTGTCATCATAGCTCACTGCAACCTCAAACTTCTGGGCTCAAGTGATCCTCCTGCCTCAGCCTTCCGAGTAGCTAGGACTACAGGCGCGTGCCACAACCCCTTGCTAAATTTTCTACTTTTAATAGAGACTTGGTCTCACTCTTGCTCAGGCTGGTCTCCAACTCCTAACCTCAAGTGATCCTCCCACCTTGGCCTCCCAAAGTGCTAGGATTATAGGTGTGACCCACCGTGCCTGGCCTTATTTGTTTATTTTTAAATATTTGACATACTAAATATCATAATTGCTAATAATTTATTTTAAAATGTTATATATAATGGGTTGATTTTGACAATCAGATACGAAAGGTATTTTTAACTCCAGTTTCAAAAATATGAACTGAGAACAAAGTTTCATATTTAGAACAAAGGAAAACAGGAAATTAAACTTACCTATCACAGCTCAAGAAAGAAAAAAGAGATTTATTTTCTGGGAAAAAAAATGAATGTATTTCAGGACCCAAATAAGCAAAATACAGGTCCCAGCTGATTGTCTATTATTACATCTAAGTTTTTAACAGCTTAATTGAACAGCACTTTAGAGTAGCTTTTCCCAACGTGTGTTCCATGGAATATTTCTCCAACAAGAGTCCTGGCTGGGGGCCACAAAGGTATAGGAAACACAGTCACATATGTCTTCTTGGAAAGTCACAAAACATACGAGCATTTTAAAGACAAAGAAGTCTTTCACTTAACTAATAAGCTTAACAGTATTTCTTAAATGAATGCAAACATGGAAACTTTTTTTTTTGGTAACATCTATTAACATCCATCAGAAATAGTATTGGAAAATATGAATTATCTTATTTAGTCCACAAAAAAATTCTGTGAAAAGAACAACCTCATCAGCCTACGGTAGAGCAAGGATTTGCCCTCGGGTCTTCAGCCTAAGTCCAGAGGTCTTTTTTCTTTCCACTTGCCTACAGTTCTTTTTATTCCTACCAGTACAGTCATGCTCCGTTTATTTTTAACCCATGTGTCCCATGCTGGAGGAAATTGCTTGTGCTACCACTTCATGCAGCACTTCAGGATTTTGTTCCAATTTTGAGAGAGAATTCTTGATAACAGAATTGCTGTGTTAAGTATTTGTTTAAAGCTAAAGCAGAAAATCACTCATGAGTAACACAGGCAGTTAAATGATACCATCTGGAGCAAGAGGCATCTCTAAGTATCCTTATTTAAGAACCAGTTTACAAATAATAACAGACCCCTGGAATTAAGCAGTTAGCTCCTTTGTCATGAATAACAGCATTCAAGGGAAATAGCTTGCTTCATTGCATCTGAATTTTCACTAACAGAAATACCAGGATATTTTGGCTGTTTTGTTAGAAATGCCAAGGTGAGAATCTCTTAAATCAATAACATTAAGAATAACAGATAATCCAGTTGTTGTATTCTGGTTTCATAGACATAGACAAGGAATAAAATTTCATATTTAAAAGAAGAATGAGGAAATTAAAATGACCTAGATCACAACTCAAGGAAAAAAAAAAACAGCAAAAGATTCACTTCATAACAAATAGAAATACTGTATAAATTAGACAAAGTTTCTAGTCATTATTTGTCACAAATTATGTTTTTACTTTATATTTTACTTGCTGCACAGCATTTGTCAAAATCATATTTGATTACTTTGTACTGTGCATGGCATATTGTATGTGCCCAAGAAATATTTGTAGAATAGATGTAGATATAAATAGAGAGATGGAAGTAGATAGGCATAATCAAAGACTATTTCTTTACTTAAAGAAAAACAAAGGAACTCTAAGACCTAGAAAGTCAGGGTTCCTTAGGACAATGTTTTCCTATCTTAAAATGGTAATGTGTGCTGCATTCCGAGGTAAACAAACAGACACTGTTCAAGACCACAGACTGGCTGAGACCTATGGCCACTTAAGGGTTTGCAAAGCCATACCCAGGCCTGTGAAGATCAACATCTCTGCATGCTCTTCAGAGACTAAAGAAACTAAAATCTTCTTTCCCTTCATTTGTTCTCTGTCAATTTTACAGACCTCACTGAAAGAAGCTTTTTGGGTGTGAATTTATTTGTGCATCTTCCTTCAGTTAACATTGAACACATTGTGAAAGAAAAAATCCTAAGGTCCCTCTACAGACTGAATGGACCCCCTTTGGTGAAGAAGATCCCAGAAAACTTGTTTAAAAATCGTTTTTCAGGCCAGGCGCGGTGGCTCACGCCTGTAATCCTAGCACTCTGGGAGGCCGAGGCAGGTGG
>NW_012147078.1:1387271-1488814 GCF_000956105.1 Propithecus coquereli | reverse complement strand
ATTCACACCTAATGGGTGCAATGTGCACCATCTGGGGGATGGACATGCTTGAAGCTCTGACTCGGGTGGGGCAAAGGCAATATATGTAACCTAAACATTTTTATGCCCATAATATGCTGAAATAAAAAAAATTAAAAATAAAAAAAAAGAAACCAGCCCTGGGAAAACAAAGAATGGAAGACTTGCTCCTCTGGTAACTTCAACCAACCAGCTGCTGTAACTAGACTCCCCTCTGTTTTTATAGTTTTGACATGACAGCTAACCAGTTTCACAAAGCTTTCCTTTCTGATAAGCAACCACCAACCACAGACTGGTTCTGCTGGATTACAGAGCCTTCACACAAAGCAATTTCATTTTCTCTGCTTTACCTTTTTATGTATAGAGCCTAATTTTACTGCATTTTAATGTTAAGTCTTCACCCCAAAGTGAACATGGGAGGTATGTAACATACATATCTCTTACTATGCATGTGTGTGATCCCCTAGTGAATATTCATAGCTTCTCCTGTAATTCATTGAATATGTATATTTAGCCAACCCATTTAGCATAAAACTTCTGTCTCACTCTTGCCCCAGTGAAATGCCTGTTTTTGATCTCAGCAGAGGCTCTGCTTCCCAGGCTGTAGATTGCAACATTTTATAAAAAATAAAGTTCTCCTTTCCAAATGCATAGATATTATAAGTTCATATGTATTACTGTAATAGATCATATGCCCACTTGTAGAACCCATATAACAGCTATAATTAGTATGTGTTCATTCCAAAACTTTTGTTTCTTTATAGACAAAAACAGCTTTTTAAGGCCAAATTACATTCAAATATTTCCAACATCGTTGTTAACCCGGAAGTGAAATCTAACACACACAAAAAAAATCAGTATGTTAAAAAAAATTATGAAGAGCCTAAATTCAACTTCAGTAATTTCTTTTTGAATGTATATGGTTTATTATTCCATCATTCCCAAGCATAATGTAAATCTCATGTCTGAGTTTAAATATTTTTCTTCTCATGCTTTTCTCGAAAGTAGACCTCATTGGTGTCTCTGAGAGTTAAAGGATGTGAGTTAGTAAGGATGAGAGCTACTTTGGGAACTTCAAGGAAGTATTATACCAAAAAAAGTATTGTAGAGTCAATGATCAAACCACCCGGGATGATAAGTGTATTATATTCATATATAATGGAAAAACAATACTGAATATTGAATTGTTCTTCAGTTTCCTCACCTTCATGGATAAATAATCCAAGTTTCTCTTGGTTTTATCTTTTAATAATTTATACTAAACATAAAAAATTATAACAGTTACGCTAGATGTGTATTTTTATTTTAATAATAGCTGTCTGCTAATACTTCTTGTGTTTTCTCATAAATATGTTCTGTTGTCTGTGTGTATTTGTCTGAGAGGATATTAACCCTACCAATGCACCTTCAGTTGGACAACACTTTAGAATGGATAATGCAATCAAGTCCACTTTCTCCTTGAATTCTTCAGGAAAAGAGCATCTTTTTCTTTTCCACACTCGGGTCCCTTTATCTTCTCTTCCCTGATTGTTTGTCCTCTTGCAAAATCCCACTGCCTATGCATAAATAGTATAAAGGCCTTTTGAAGCCTCTCTTTTTCTTTTTAATTTTTTATTTTCTAAAAATGGTCGTTAATTTAAGACTAGATAAAGAGACATAGAAACAATTTAGCTAGGTAAGTGCATTGTCCTCGCCTCAGGTTCTGTTCCATCACTGGGACTGGGTGCTGTTCCCATGAAGATACATTCTCCAAAATGAAGAGAACACAGGAGAAAGAGTTAATACTGTGTGGGTCAGTCACTGTTCGAAATATAGTGACAAAATAATCTGGAATTTCTAAGCAACTGCAGCTTTGCCCCATTTCCTCTGCCCTGTTTCTGATCAAATCACCACCTTGCCCACCTTAGATGACCCCAGGGAATCTGAATTGACAACAATTACTTTCAGAGCATGAGAAGAGTGGGATTGGAGAAAATTCCTCAAAGCTTAGTTTTATCAAACTACACTTCATGCTCATGTTCAGTAGTTGTACTTCAATGATTAGGTGGCCCTACATGATTTTTCCATGATATTCATATAGTTTGCCTTTCACTTTTTCAGAGTGCTTTTGCACCTGGAGTGACTATACCACATTGTGCTTATCATAACAGACACAAAAACTTTCTATTCTGGTAACATTTAAGATGTTCTTTGTATACTGTGACACATTTTGGCAATTTGGGCAAAGAAAAAGAAAGCATTCACTAATACAGAGTATTTGCAAATAGGGACAATAAGCTAGCTTTGCATAATGCTACTAGGAATCAAAGGGTTTAATTTACAGAATGAATGACTACATAATGTAGTTTTTAAATATGGAGCAAAAAAGCCCTCTAAAAATGAAAAGCAACTTGGGCATTGTTTTTTTTTTTTCTTTTTTGCATAAATTCCTTAGGAGCTTTCATAAACTCATCTTTCTTTTTCAAGATAATTGTGTTTAAAATAAACCTGAAGAAACTAAATAATTGGTCTGTATAGGTTTAAAGAGAAATAGCTTATACCTGTTCATCATGGTAGCGGGGTTGTAAATGCACGAATATAATTGAAGCATTTGTTATACTTGGAAGGATGATATTAATGGGACCTTCTGAGGTTCATGTGATTTGCTTTTGTAGAACAATACATAAATTAAATTATTTAATGGTTGATTGTAGGGGTTGTTTGATTTTGATTTGACATTTTTAGTTCTAGAAGTAACTCAAATTTTAGTATTAAGTTGTAAAGTAGAGTTCTAAAATTGTAATATGAAAACAAACTTTACCGAAATGAAAGTAATGTAATAGCCAGTGTTAGAATCCTCTAGAAACCATCTGATTTCCACAGGAGCCATGTCATGTGCAAATATGTACCTACACATACACACACCTGCTTTAGAAATCTTTACATAATTGTGTGAGTGGGGAAGGGGCTATGTCAGACCATTTGGTTTCTAAACGATGTCTTAAGCTAAAATTAAAATTTATTTGAAAAACCAAACTCTTTTCAATTTATATGAAAAAGATTCTAATTTATGTGAAGAAGATAGATTCATATTAACTAATAGCAATCACTTACCTAACACTATGTGTCAGGCTCTTCACTAAGCATTTTATATGTAAAAATTTATTTAATTATTTCAAGAACTGATGAGATGTGTTGTGTCCTCATTCCCATTTTATGGATGAGGAAATTAAGTCACAGAGTTTAAAGGATTCAAACCTTGTCAAGCTTAGAGTCCACACTCTGAACACTACAGTATACCATACTGTATACTATAGTATACAGTATGTATACTATAGTATACTACTATAGTATACTACTATAGTATACTACTACAGTATACCTGTGTGCCTAAGGAGCATGTTTTGTAGAAGCATTTTAAGCAGCTGAAACACTGAAAACACGCTTGATTATCTATGTGGTCAGAGTACACTCCAAGAGGACTGAGAACTTGTCTGTTTTATTTGTTCACTGTTGTTTCCTATCAACGAGACCTAGAATAGTACATTGAACAATATAGGCATTTAGTCAATTTTGGTGGATGTATAAATCCTACCAAATAATCATTACTGTCTCTTGTTAAAAAGTCTCAAGTTTTTAATTGGTTCCACTGGTGATAAAAATAGAAATCGTCGGTTCATTTTATAACCATAAATACCTGGACCAACTAAACAAAAAAGAAAGAAAGGACAAAGAAAAATTTCAAAGAATGTGCTTTTGTCTAAATATGCTGATCCTTCTAATTCTAAAATTTTAGAATTCTAGGAGAAATAAAGTAAGATCAGCTTCTCTCTCAGTTTACTCTCTCCTCACCCTTTCGTCCTCCATTGCCACCAGCTGTGTTTTGGACTAAACACTTCATATGAACTTGTTTTTCTCTTTGTTGTTGTTTTCCCTCTAAGTGGAAAGCAACAGAATTTCCCACTGACCTGTTTATTCAGACATGCAACAAATATCTATTTCATCTTTCATCAAACCTCCTTTATCTCTACCTTTAGTTCATAATCAAACCAAACATTTCATTCAGAAAATAGAGGCGATCAGACACAGTCATTTCATTTTTACAGATTCACCAGCATAACAGCCAACATTCCCATGTATTTGGCCTCCTCTCTGCCTTTGGTTCTACTGAGGAACAGCCTCCCCTGTGATTGGAATTTATCCCTCTTGCCCATTTAAAGACAATCATCCTGCCATTATTCCTTTGATCCCCACCATTAATTTCTCCCATACTCTAAAACAATTCCCATCATTATCCGAATGCCTTAATTGTACTTATTTAAAAAAAATTCTCACTTGAACCTAGATCTCTGCTCTTCTTCCCAGCAAAACTGCTTGATTGAATATATCGTCTTAACTCCTTCACCCACTATTCTTACCTCACATGATGAAAACTTTTTAATAATTTGTACTGCATATAGAAAAAATTCAGATTCCTCATTATGACCTACAATATTTAAAAGAACCTGGCCCTACTTACCTCTCTTATGTCATTGTCCTCTATGCCACTCATTATGCTCTTCACACATTCACCTTCTGTCCCTTGAAAAGCCATGATTTCTCCTACCTCTGGGCCATCCTCTGCTACTGCTTCTACCTGGAACACCTTACCCTTAAAGTGTCAAATAGCTAGTTTTTCCTTGTTCAGGTCATATCAAATATCAGCATCTTTGAGAGGCTTTCTTGACCTCTCCACATAAGGGATCCTGTATTATTTACCTCTATCTGTATAACGAGTTACCCCAAAATGTAACGGTTTAAAATATCAGTAATCATGTGTTTATTTTCACCATTTCTGTCAGGTGTTCAGAAAAGTCTTGGTTGGTTATTCTAACTCAGGATCTCTCAAGCAGTTATAGCCAGATGTCAGCTGGGGCTGCAGTCATCGGAAGGCCCAACTGCAGCTGGTGATTCACTTCCAAGGTGGCTCATTCACCTGGCTAGCAAGTTGAGGTGGGCAAGTTGGTTCTTCTCCAAATGGATCTCTTCCAAAGACTGTATGTCTTCACAATATGAAGGCTGGTCTCCCCCAGAGCAAACATTCCAAAAGATCAAGCCAGAAACTGCACTGTCTTTTTATGTCATGGCCTCAGAAGTCATATACTATATTCTATTGATCTCAGCAACCAGCCATGACTAAACGTGGAAGAGGTGTGTGTACAGAAGCTGTGCATACCGAGAGGTCAGGACACCTTATACCTTGGCCACCATAAGCCCCAATCTCAACTCCAGCCTCTCTCTATCCCTTGTATATATAATTTTTAAAATTTTCATAACACTTATGCTTTATAAAATTTGTTTACATATTGGTCTACATATTTACTGTCTTCTCACACAGAACATAATCTAAACATGTTTGATAAATTAATACATTTAATAAGCATCAATAATGTACCTAATACTATGCTAAGTACTGAGATAACATGTTGAATAATAACATAGGTCTGTCTTCAAGGATATCACAGTATAATAGAGGAAAAAGAGAAGTAAAGGAACAATAAAATCACAATATAATAAATGCTGTGAAAAAGCTCTGCTATAGAGGACAGAAAAGGAATGTCATTAAACAGAAGATTATGCAGAACAGGAAGGCATCTCGGAAGAGGACATAACATTTGAAAAGGTACTGGAACAATAACTGTAAGAACAGTCAGTAAGTGTATCCTTTGAAGCACAGGGCACATATGGAGGGAATGGTCAAAAAACGAGATTGGAGAGATAGGCTGGGAGAAGAGTCCAAATGAGTTTATGCACTAAGCCAACATGATCAGAAACATCAGTCTGGCTAGATTACAGAGGGTAGATTAATAAGTAGTAAACACCAACAAGGAGGCTGCCTTAGTTAGAGGAATGCTAGATGTTGTAACAGGTAACCCCATAGCTCACTGATCTATCAAGTAGAAGTTTCTTTCACATAGAGTCCAAATTAGGTGTTCCTTACTGATGAATGGGCCTCCATGATGACTCAGGAATTCAGGCCTCGGCTACATTTCCTAGCCTTTCTTGTTTTTGCGTCATTTTGTTTTGTTTGTCTTTTTACTTAATTTTGTCATCCTTTCCTCTATTTTGAATAAGGATCCTTTGGTGATCTATTATGCTCAGTAGAGTGGCAGAATATAGCAGTGTGTCTTGATCAACACTTATTCTAATTCCCAGCACGAAGAGGCTGAGAGAATAAGAAAAACATTTCCCTGATTCCCTTGCAGCTAAAGGTCAAGACATGACTTAGGTTTCCCTATCCAGGCATACTGGCATAAGTTCCTAATTTAGAACTTAATCACATGAAAAAAACAGGCAATATAAGATCCATATTACTGATGTGCCATATTACTGATATGGTTACTGGCATAAGTGGCTATTCTGGAGCACCTGGTTATAAGGGCATCTTCCTGATTCAGCAAATTCCTGATCATACCAAAGGCCATGGCTCCCTGTATATTCCATCTCTATGGAATGGTTTGGAGAGTTGTTGCAGCATTCAGCCTTGAGTCTCTTTTTCTCAGCTCTCTCAATGATTTATGAGCTACCATTATCTTTTAAAAAATCACTTTTTGCTTTCATTAGCTAGAGTGGATTCTTTTGTCTGTAACTACACACTTTGATGATTACAAGTTGCATTAGCTGTATCAGCCAAAATAACACCAAGGCAGTCTCAGAAGTGCATGTGTGCACACGCACACCTTATATATAAATGGCTACATGGCAACAGCTACCACATCTTTGCAGAGCAGTGCCTACAGGAACTCTCATCCCCTCTGTTCTTCTCTATCATGGCTTTGGGATTTCTCTTTCAATTTCCTTTTCTGCTCCACTCAGTATTTCCTGTGATTGTCTCTAATCCCTAATTTTCTCCCCAAATGCACCCAATAATACCAGAGTTAACAGCACCAAGGATGACTGTGAGTAACAGCTGTGTCCATTGCACATGGCCTGCTCCCACAGTTGTAGTGCACAGTTCTTATCAGGAAAGGGGTAACATCCCAAACTCAGACACTTGTCCCATTTCCACATCGTTTTTGTTGTTGTTGTTGTTCTTTACCTCAAGGTACAGGATCTTTGCTTCTGCTCTAATAAAACTCCCAGGAAAGTCTCAGTCAAGTTTTGTCCTAAAATAGAAATTCACCTAACTTTAGTACTCAAAAGCCATCATTAGCATTTATATGTTCATAAGTAGAACTAAATAGAGAAAAAACAGATCTAAAATTTAAGTGTCTATGTATTCTCAGGGAGAGGGGCAAGTAGACAGTAAAGTATAAATAGCAAAGCAGGAAAACTTTTTACCCAAGTTCCACATCCTACTTCCTTGTACTTAACCTTTAAAAGCTCTAGAAAAATTTCAAAAGTCCTATGTGCTCGTGTAACCCACATGATATAGGACTACGTGAAAGACTTAAACATTAACACCTGGTCCACTGCCTCCTGGAATGACGGTTTAACATGCTACAAAGAAAAGGCCATGGCCTCCTTGTTTCTGCCCAGTGGAATGCCTGTTTTTAGTCTGGGTTTTTTTCCACCAAAGAGACCTTAAAACACTGCTTCCATAGCCACAACATGCATAAAGGACACAGACAAAGATTTCCGGGGATGGAATGACAGAGAATTGTAGCATCGCACAGCTCCAGCCAGCATTTGGCAGAGTATAATGGAGAAGAGTAAAACCTCCCATAGAATTCAATTGATAAAGACTCAGTACTCTAAGACTGCTTTGAAGCTGCCTATAATAAAATATCAGTGTAATGGCCTGCCTGGAATGCCTGGTGAGGCAGGACTTTAATTTGTTTTACTGAGCAGAGTACCAGCTGCTTCCCTGTTTAGGCAGAGGTAAAAAAGCCATCTTAGGGCCCATCTTCTCTAGTCTGTGCAGTTATGTAGTTATGCAAATGTAAGGCATAAAGTCACTCCTAAGTGAACAAATCTTCGGTTAGATTTAGCAGACTGCTCCTAACTCTTGGTAATCAGAGCCCCAAAAATGGATGCACAAGTTTGCGTAAGCAACTCTTGGCAAATGAGGAGGTAAAATCTCAAGCACTTTTCCCTGAGATTGGAAATGAAGAAAAAACATTTAATGGAGAGATATAGCCCTAACTAAATTCTGCTCGCACCCAAGAACCCTTAGGAGAATTTACTGAGAGGATAGAGAATGTATGGTTGATCTGGGATCAATGGTATTTACTACAGAGAGAAGGCTATAATTGTCCTGGTTTATGACTGTAGAAAGAGTGACAAAAAGCCATGATCTTGGTTGGGGCTCAAATATGGAGTACCAGCATGGACAAGGATGCACAAGGATCTGAACCATTTAATGTAGCACCACTAGAGAACTCACAACGTTCAATAGTAACACTATGTAGCAAAGATACAATGAACTGACTAGACCCTTCTGGTGTACATTCTCCCTCTGGCTTTCAGAAGCAGGGCTGACTTGTGGTAGGCTGGGCCAAGCCTTGCAGGTCCAATGTTTTCCTGGTCTAGTTTGTACTTTTGTATAGACTGCTTAGGAAACATCACTGAAATGTGATGGCACAAGATAATGTGAATGACAAAGTAAGAATTGTAATCCAGAGCACAGATCTAGGAGAAATGCTGAAGACAGTTTTTATAGTCACATAAGGTAATTATTTCAGAGTTGCAGGATGTGCTAGGGTTTAAGATACTTGGTGTGATGAATAAACCCTAAGGAAACTCCAATGATTCACATCTCCTGGTGTCTCTTTGTATAACCTCCCACCTTGATTGCATATGGGACCTGTGACTTGCTTCTAATTAAGAGGATAAAGTAAAGGTGATAGGTTGTCACTCTTGTGGTTATGTTACAGTACGTTAAGAATCAGTGCTATTAGACTGGAGACAGAGATTCTCCTTGCTGGCTTGATGAAGTAAGCAGCCATGGTTGAGGAAGTCTACATGGCAAGGAATTGGAGGTGACCTCTAGGGATACTCACCGTGTCCTCTGGAACCTAAGGGTGGTTTCCAGATGACACACAGCAAAGCCAGTGTCAGTCAAACAGCTACAAGGAAAAGAATTCTGCCAACAAGCTAAAAGAGCTTCCAAGCAGATTCTTTCCAGGTCAAGCCTCCAAATGAGAACACAACTCTGTAGACAATTTTGTTTCAGTCTTTTAAAACCCTAAACAGAGGACTCAGTTAAACTGTGTCCAGACCCCTGACTCACAGACTGTGAGACAAGAATATGTGTTCTTTTAAATCTGAAGTACTTTGTTACACAGCCATAGAAAACTATTACACTGCTACTCCTGATGAACAGCCACAGAGGATGTCCTCAGCCTGGCAGGCTCTTCCTTGGATGGGTAGATGACCCTTGCTGGGAACCAAATATATTTCCTCTGAAGAAACTGGTATCCAGTATCCTGGAGACAGGGACTTCCTCTAGCCCGCTATTTTCTCAAATGTTTTTCTAAGAACGTATTTCTTGAGCTTATTGCTTAAAATGTAACTCTATAAGACATAATGCTCTGGGTGCTCTTTTTCATCACTTCTCAAAACTCCAAGGAACCCATTTGTGTCCCTTCCTTTAGTGGCAGGGGACACACAGCTCCGGAAATTACAGGGATCAGAAGTGAAGGTCTAAGGAAAAGAATGTTGAAATAGCAAAGGAGGAACCATTTACCTAATCTCCAGTCTTACTTCTTGTGGTTATTTTCAGTTAAAAAATCCCTAGCAATCCTCAAAAGAGTTCAGTGCAAAAGTAACCCACATAATACTGAGTTGTATTTTAAGTGTGGTGTACTAAAAATCACGCTCATATTCACAAGAGCTCAGTGATTAACTGGAAACATCAGAGAAGTCCTTAGAGACATACCAGATACATATCCTTTATAGATAACTTATATGTGGCTACGTGTATAGTTTCATATTTTAATAATTTTTATTGTCTATTACATGAATTAATTTTCTCTCCATCATCCTAGTATCACCCTAGCAGAGACCTTGACATATCTCAAGGGCTCAAGGTGGAAACAGGCCTCAGATCTCTGTCATACAATGAAAGGCCCCATATCCTCATTGGCTTTCTAAGCTCCTGAGAAAACTCTGGAAAAGCCTCTCTTCTCCCCAATCTGGCAGTCTTCCCTCTTCACAGATTTAGGTTTTAAAGAGAAAACAAACCGACAAAGAGTAGAATGGGAATTGTCTTTTGGGATTCTCACCACTTTAGCATCTCTCCCTGTCACATAAAGGCGGCAAAGAACTCTACAAGGCAAGGAGTCCAGAACTCAGAACAAAAAACTTGACAATCTTCTTGAGTTTGAGGGAGAAGTGAGCAACTTCTCACATTTTCCAAGTTCACAGCACAAATTAATTTAATACTGATAAAATGTCTCGCCACTTCAATCCAAGTTAAATAGCCCTTTATATACAGATACCTTAAGTAATGGCCAATACCTCACTATCAGCATCAAGAATCTGGTATTCAGAATGGCAAAAACAGGTAAGCAGTGACAGTAACATAATACTCTTAGTTCTGCCTAAACATGCCACAAGCTATGAATGTTTTAGGGGAAAAATGAGGAAGAAGATTGTTTTATTAGAAACCATAGGTAATGCTACAGAAATAGAAACAGGTAAACTCTTGGAGCTGGGGAGTAGAGAGGAAAGTAGCTATTTAACCCTCCCCCTTCCCAAGCATCTATCTATTCCTGAATTACAGTACAGATTTGGTGGCATTATTGAATTAAATAGGCTTTATGAACTTACCTTGGGAACCTGGACACCATTTGTAACATTTCTATGGAGAAAATGTATTTCAAGTTCTAAACTACCAGATCTACAAAAAATTCATTAGTAAACCAGTCATGCCCTTTCTATTTTTTATTCATTCATTCATTTATTTTTTACCTTGACTATGAGAGAAGCAACCACACTGGTAGGAACTGCATTCTTTCATTCTTTTAACTAACTTCTTTTATCACTTGGAATGCTTTTGTCTGTAAGTAACGGAAGACCCTGCTCAGTGTGGCTTAAATAATAAGGATATTTATTATGACATTCAGGAAGAAGTCCGAAGAGAAGCAGATCTAAGAATTGGCTCAGCGGCCTAACAATGCCTCAAAGTACCTAAGCTCTTTTTAACTTTCCAGCTTTGCCATGCTCTGCATGTTATCAATCTTCTTCACCCCCAACCCCTAGGCAGCAGTAACCATATGCATCACATCCTCATAACAACATCCAAAAGCAGGAAATGAAAGGGATGGAGGTATTTTCTCCTCATGCATATTTTTTTTTTATCAAGAAGACATCTTCCCCCTGAAGTCCTGCAACATTCTCTCCGGTCCTTCTGCCCTGACCTCAGTCAAATGCAAACTCCAAGTGAATCTCTGGTGAAAGCACAATGAGATTATGACCTATATCCTTCATGTTTCATAATCTGTGCTGGGGGTAGGGCTCATGTTTTCTGAGTACAATTTTCCCAAACTTGAACAAAATTAGGATTTTATTAGGAAAGAAGAGAGCACTGGATGTTGGTAGGTAACATATAGCATACGTCACAGTATAATCTTACCCCTATTTATTTCCTCTTCTTTAAGAGGTTTACTATACACTGGTAACATATGGCACTGGGCTACAAAGATGAGACTTTAATGAGATACAAAACACATTAACAAAATGCATGTTAAATTACAGTGCTATGGTTGTGCTGCAAACGTGATGTTATGAAATTATATTCCTGATTAGAGAGTATAAATTGGGCAATGCCAGTTTGGATGTTAGAATGATTTATTGAGCTTAAAGGCACAAAGCCTCGAAAGCTCCGGAGTACTAACAATGCTCACTTTTCGTTGACCTATGTCCAATGAGCCAAAAGATAACCCATGTGGAATTTGCATATAAACAAGAATGTTAGTTAATATGCCACTTACTATACACTGAAATCACAGCAGCTTTTCAATAATTAGTGACACAGAAAATCTTCATCCAGGGACTACTAGCAGTAGTTTGCTCAAAGCAATCTCCCCTGAATTAGAGCCAAATACAACCAACACAATCACCAAAGACACCCTTCTTCAGTAATACTCCCAGTTATCCTATTTAGTAAAGATTACTCCTTTTGTAAGGATCCTACTCCTTATCACAAGACTGTGTAAAAGTAATTCAGTTTAGAAAGCATAGCTTGAGTCACTTCCTTTGTCTCCACGAGATATTACAACTCCCACCATAAACCCTATAGAGGAGAGCTGTGTTCCAGTATCAACCTAATTCCAGTGAAGTAATCAGAGGCTGGATTACGGCCAAACTTAATTATCTATGTCTAAAACAAAGCTGTGACATTTAAATACATAAAACTTCAAAGTCAACGGTCTACTAAGAATTTTCCTAGGAAAACAGTGGTCCATAGAAAGGAGGATTGTCCTTCCAACAACCATAATGCTGTTTGGAACTTGATGACAAGTCTGAGTCTGAGAGAGTTCATGTCCTCTGTATCGCCTCTCTCCCCTAATTTTGAAATGTCATGGAGTAATGCTCACCATTATGACTTCCTCTGACTTACCTCTCTCTCTTGCTAGGTGTGGAGCTAGGGGGAGAGAAGGCTGGAATCTCCAAAATTAAGTATCGAATTTTAATAGCGTCTTTCTTCCCAAACATTAATTGGGTAGTAGGGATCAAAAGATTGCCAAAAAAAGGCTGTATCTTTTTGCTCCACAGGGTTTAAATGTGTGTCTGAAAGTAAAGAAAGCAATTCTTAAAGAGCATATAATGCATCTTTTTCTTTTTGTACAAAACTGAAGGAAAAGAAAATAAAGAGAAGTAATAAGAACACAACTAGAAAAGAAATATTTTTTGACTGTTGTCTTACAAAATTGTCTTACAATAGCAAGTAAAACAATTTTAAAATTAGAAATAATGTTGAGGTGACCTAAACTTGTCTATGTCATGTCAATTTGAACCCCTAATGACTGTATTATTTGCAATGAACATTTTAACATTGCATTGTCCTAGAAACTTGAATTATGATCTTAATAAATTAATCAATATTTATTTATTGAGTGTTCAGCGCTAGGCTTGGCTCTTTGTTAAAGAAAAGACAGACTATAAAATGTAAAGCCTGTTTCAAGGAGTTTACACCATAGTTTACGAGATGACTATTATACTTAAGTCTGCAGGGCACAATGCAGGTACCATACAAATTAGATGCTAAATTTACATGCAATCTAAAATGCACACGCATTCATACTTTTAAATATTTTATGTTTCATCTGCTCTCCTCTTTGGACTTTCTGCACGTGCAGTTCCTCTCCATTACCTTAGCTATTGATCTTGTTAATGTGGGTAAAGCGCCAGGTCTAATGCACTGCAAAATTTATCTAAAGCTAGTGTTTGTGACATTCTCTGACTGCCTTTGCAAAGCCCAAAATAAAACTAAGTTAAAGTATTCCCAAACATTTTATAATGTGAATAACTTTCTGGTTGCTTTAGAATTGTTTGGAATTACTTCTCAGGAAAGAACAGACGTTGGTAAATCTGAAGAATTAATTGGGCTTTCCACAGTTCTGTCAATACATGGGAAAGCTTCTGTCTATCCAGATACCTGCCAGAAAATAACAAAAGGTTTTCACTGACATGCAAAGCAAGAGTTCATTTAATTTTTCAGAATTCTATTTTTCAACTCTGTGTTCATTAGTTGAATTTGCTTTCTTTGTCCTTAATTATGTTGTTTTATGTGCTATAAGCTTTACATTTTAAAAACATATAATTAATTACAGAATTAAATAAATATCTGTGCTTAATTGGAGGATGGATAGAATACTTATTATAATCCTGCAAAAAGAAAAGAAAAACCAAAATAACTATGATGTTTAACATCCAAGAAACAATACATGCTTAAAAAGTGAACTATCTAGGTATAATTAATTCCCTTTCCATGTATTAACCAGCTAACTAAATATAGCCTTTATTAATTCTACATCATACCTAAACTTTAATGTGCAAATCTTACCAAACAAGAATGCTTAACTAAGAGCCTGTTCAAAATATTTTCAAAAAGATTTTCTTCTTGCTGATTTTCCTGAGTTCTATGTAGATTCTAGTTATCAGCCTTTTATCAGATGTGTAGCATGTGAATATTTTCTCCCATTCTGTAGGTTGTCTGTTTGCTCTTATGATAGTTTCCTTGGCTGTGCAGAAGCTTTTTAATTTGATCAGGTCCCATTTATTTGTTGTTGCTGTTTGTCTTTGGAGTCTTCTTCATAAATTCTTTGCCAAGGCCAATGGCTATAAGAATTTTTCCAGCGTTTTCTTCTAGAATTCTTATAGTTTCATGCCTTAGATTTAAGTCTGTTATCCACCATGAGTTGATTTTTGTGAGAGGTGAAAGGTGTGGATTCTGTTTTAGTCTTCATTCATTGAGTGTCCGGCAGATGGAAGCAGGGAGGAGGGGATGGGTATATTCTCACCTGATGGGTGCAGTGCGCACCATCTGGGGGATGGACACGCTTGAAGCTCTGGCTCGGGTGGGGCAAAGGCAATATATGTAACCTAAACATTCGTATCCCTGTAATATGCTGAAATAAAAAATATAAAAAAACTAATAAACAATAAAAAAATATTTTCTTTTCTTTCTGAAACTGAGAAATTTGAATTAGAGATGCACAGCAATAAAACGTTGATTTGAAAAGTCTGTGATGCCATTGATAGACAAATATGTAGAAAATGGTTTTAGTTTCATGGAAAGGAAATGGTCTTGGCACCCCTTATTTCTTCCCATCTTATTGTCAAATAATATTTTCTGAGGCTAATTGTTCAACAATTGCTATCTTATCTATAAAAAGAAATTGTTTTAAAAAAGTAGGCCAAATAAAATAGGCCAACTTGTTTATGAAGCAAAGAATTTTCATCCACTTACTCATAGTTCTTGGTTTTTGACAAGATGTCTCTGACATCTGAAATGGAAATATTCACTGTATAATTACATAACTTTTAAAATGTATATTTATATATTTTTATATATATATATATATATACACATACCCATACTAAAAAAAATTTTATGTGAGCCTATTCAAATAGCGCAGACCATCCATTAAAACTGAAGAATTTATTAAATTGGGTCTGTGATTCCTAAACATATCCTCAAATGACATTGAAACTTTTTCCTGTCAGGCGTTTCTACATAGTTTTAAAGTTACAAAACTTTTTTATATAGTTACATCTTTGGGTCACTATTCTAAGCAAGTCTCCTGCAGAATAAAGGTAATTCATATCCTGCATCATGGTCCCTGATAACTAAATTATTAAGAGATTACAATGTACAAGTGATGATTTAAATAAACAATTTTTATTGTTATTTTTTATTTGTATAGACTTATGGGGTACAAGTGTAATTTTGTTACATGGATAGATTATGTAGTGATGAAGTCAGGGCTTTTAGGGTATCCAACACCTGAATAACATATATTATACCCATTAAGTAATTTCTAATCATCCACCCCCTTCCTACTCCTCCACCCTTTCAAGTCTCAATTATCTATCATTCCACACTCTATGTCCACATTATTTAGCTCCTACTTATAAGTGAGAATATGTGGTATTTGACTGTCTCTGACTGATTTGTTTCACTTAAGATAATGACTTCCATTTCCATCCATGTTGCTGCAAAGACATGATTTTATTCTTTATGGCTGGAGAGTGTCCGATTATGTATATATACATTTTTTTATCCAATCATTCATTAACGGACATTTAGGTTGATTTCCCTAGATAAGCAATTTTTAATGGTATGATTTAAGATAATAAGGGGAAATATATAAAATATTAGTTGCAGGAGTAGAAATTTTCAAATGAATTAAAATTTTCCTATATAAAAACTGTATAGGCTAATCTCTTTTTTAATTTGAACTTTCCTGTAAGCCTCATAAGACTAAAAATTGTTTGCAGGGAAGCCTACATTTTTAGTCACCATAATCTTATTATTGAGTACTTTTATATTGGGACAGGTAATTAACATTTAATTTATTAAAACAAATGCCATAGTCTGAACACACTACTCATTTATGTCTTACCATTATTTTGGAAACTTATAACTATCAAAATATTATAAAATTATATGTGTATTAGTCAATGACAGCTGTAATTATGATGGATAATAAGCAACACTCAAAATTTCAATGGCTTACAAAAGCTAACATGTTTTTTTCTTGTCCATCAATCTGTGATGTGGCTACAAATCCTCTAATCTCAGCTGGGCTCACCAGGACTCAGCTAGGCTTGACTGAACTCCAGCTCTGGGATTGGGTTCAACTCTGCTCCATCTGTCTTCATCACTCTGGGACCAGAGCCTACTCAGGTATATTCTTCTCATGGTAGGTAGCAGAAACACAAGAGCTCAAGCCTAACCACACTGGCACATTTAAAACCATGGTCATGTCCTGGCTGCTCACATTGGTTAGAGCAGGTCACATGGCCAAGCCCAATATCAATGCAGTGGGAAAATATACTCTACCTATTCTAGCAGGAAGGAGATAATACAAAATCAGTTGGCAAAGGGCTTGGGTATACAATTCTATTACAGGAAAGGAATGAAGAATTGGTAATAATTTTCTGTAACATTTTCACAATATTTTATAACAGACATTTATTACTATAAATTTCATAAATATATTTGCACACCTTGAAGAATAAGCTCTTGATCGGTAAGGTAAAATAATCTACTAGTAACAATAATTTAAAGTTGAAAACTTAGCCAGAATTTATGTCAGTTTATATTAAGAGTTTAGGTTAAACATACACTTAACATTTAATTGGATTGTTAACATATGAGTGCATTCAGATTATATCTCCCAGAACAAACCAAATGAATATGATAAATTCATTTTAAAAAATTAAATTATTTAATGACATTGTTTAAAGAATGTACCTTTTCATGACTGAAAATAACATTTTTTTTAACATAACTTTAGGGCAAGTAGCAGCCAGTAATAGAAATCTAACATTTTTCTTATGTGTTAAGGAAAACTACTTTTCTAATATGATTTATATGATGTTCTACTGTAAAATTGTGTCGTGGTTACATAGGTCTGTTTTTAATGATAGTAAATATAATGTCAATAGAAACTCAAATACACTGGAATATGAAGTCTATAACATTATTTCAGCCCCATAACCCAGTACATCTATTGCCCTGAGTACCTTCCCAGGTCTGAATGAGAACTATAAATAATCCATGTGATTCTTGACATTGTTGCCCAGAATGGTGAGAAATGCAAAGTCTGATACACGATTTTTTGTTTTTTATTTTGTCTTTGTTTTTGGTGTGTGCTTTTAATGCATGGTTTTTTTTTGAGCAGGACAAAAGTGATTTTATTGGTTTTAAGAATTGCCTAATTTTTTTCAACTCAACATCAAAAACCACATAAAATTGTTTGATTACATTACATTCAAAGCTAATTATTCCACATGAATCAAATACAGGCCAGTTTTTAAAGAAAAGTACTAAAACTGACCACCTATTTCTCTCAGTGAAAATAAAATTTAAAAATACAAGTATCTTCTTTTCCACACAGACTTCAGGGTATTTAGAACACTAAGTAATTTCCTTAGTTATCCAAACCACATTTTCCCTATGAAAACAGTATTTTCCTGTCAGGAGTAGTGGTCCCTCATGAATCAAAATGGGTGTTTTTAGATTTCAAACTCACAGTATCCAGAAACCGTAGTTTCAACGCCTAGATCCTCCCCCCCTCAACACAAAAACGCAATGATAATAAGCACCACACAAGAATCAAAGGCCAAAGAGACCCCAAACCAACCCACCACACCAGCAGAATTTATTTGAGCACCCAAGTTAAACTAAAAAGAAAAAAACAAAAGCAAAATCACTCACAGCACACTTTTTATTTTTTTACCTCTTACATTAAAAAATCTGCATAGTGCAATTAACTATAGAGTCAATCTTCTCATTTAAGGAGTCGCAAAGTTTAAATAGAAACTTTACATTGTTTTAGGTTTACATTTTTAAAGACACTCTTAACATTTTATTGCCAGAGCGTATCAAAAAAAAAAAACCAGATCTAAAATATTAAGGCATAAACTTTAATTACCGGGTCCACTACTGTGCCCCTAGAATGCTATTTCTGCACGACAGGATATCTCATTCCACTCCGACCCACAGCTAAAGACTGAAGTAAAACAGGCACAAATTACATTTGCATTAACTACTGAATGAAGCGTTAAAATTATTTAGCGTGAAGTTATGTCAGTATCTTACACAATTCCACTCTTTCCTTCAAGAGAGCGAATCCAATGGCTTAGCTCTTTCCCAAGCGTTAAAATGTACCGGGGTCCACTCCTCTCCCCGCAATTCCTTCTTCCAGGAAAACGTACAACTAATGGTTTCCGTGGCTGCCGGGCCGACCTGGCCGTCCGGGGCCCCGGAAAACAAAGGGGATTCCCAGCCATTGTCCTCCGTGGCGCTGAGCATCACCAGCACTACATGCATGAATTTTTAAACATTAAATTGTATTGTTTAAGAATCACCCAAAGTCATATTAAATGTAATGGGTTCAAGAAAAAGCAAAGATCTTATGTAGTACTTCTCCTACTTAAAAATCTCCAATGATTCCCAAGTTACCTACAGAATGAAACACTTTTTAGTCATTTAGCTTTCTAACTTTATCCACCATTATTCCCCTATCCTCCAGCCAAATTAGGCCATTTCTTGTTTCCAAAATTTGCCGTAGGCTATCCCACCTTTGTTACTTTTTTCTGGTTGTTCCCTCTATAAGGAACTTCCTCTCCTATTATCCATAACCTTGCTGACCTTCCAACATTCACTCCTATCAAAAACTTAAGTTCATGGCCCAAATACAAATTTCCTTACGAACTTTTTCTGATAACCCTAAGACATGGATTTTACGTTGCTTTTTTTTTTTTAAATCTCTCTGGTGGTACTTCTCATCATCTAATTTCTGTGTGATTTGATTTGTCACCAGTGATTTATTGAGTTCCTGCCATGTGTCAGGAGTTTTTGCCTGTTTGCTGTATTTTAGCAAAGTGTAAGCTCCCTGAGATCAACAACTGTCTTATTCATTTTTGTCTTCTCTGTGGGGGCCTAGCATTTTCTCTTTCACACAGTAGGTGTTCAAAAAACATTCAAGTGAAAAAAAGAAGAATTGGAAAAGGTCTCAGTTATTTTCATTCATTTTGTCCATGAGTTCTCACAAAATGATATAAAATTTGACTTTAGATTTCAACAAAAGCACCTGGATCACAGATACTCAATAAGGTGTAACAGGGTCATTAGAAGTAACTGTATCTATTCCAGCAGGGGAAAAGACAGTGCTATTTGCCTTAAGGTATTAAAATCAAAGATAGAAGCTCATTTGTAGGAGATGGTTTCAGTGTGGGTCTGCATAATAGTTGTGATCCCTCAAACCTATTATGGTTCTATGTTAAGGATTTCATCATCCAAACAGTAAACAATAGGCTAACAAAAATGAGGATTTAGACATTCTAACCGATAACACTTTATTTATATGATTACAGATCTCTACATAAATTAACGATTTTTACTTGCATAAAATAATAACGCTGCTAAAATTTTACATTTTTAATGTTTTTTATCCTCTTTGATCTTTTTCCTATCTTCCTTAAGTACAGCTTTTATATGGCACTAATTGCTCAAAAACATAAAATAACCCATTATTTCTTTATAGGCATAGAATTTTAAAGCTCGAAGAGACTAGAAATCATTGAGTCTTATCTGTTAATTTTACTCAATAACAACTGAGGCCCATAAAAATCATTACTGAAGTCTCATAACCTATCGGAAATCAAACTGTGACTGGAACCCAAGTCTCCTCATTTGTGACATAATGCTGTTTCTACTCTTCCATCCTAGACATTTAACTCTTTTGTTTTTCAAGATCTTTGCCACAAGAATTCTTTATTATAATTACTTGACTTACTTCCTAACTGTACCCCAAACGCAAATATTCGCTCAGGTTTATTGTCTTCTATCACACATACTTTTGTCATAAAAAGTCTTTTTTTTTAATTCCCTCTGCATAAACTCAAAGACTGTTCTCCTTTATCAAACAGACTCTGCTGTGCCAACTCACAATGATATCCCAAGTTTTCAAATGAAATATTCTATATCACACGTACAAATCTCTACTAACTAAGGTGCCAGATGTAAAGACTGCCCTCAGCTTGCTTATAATCTAGTTGAGGAGATTAAACATGTTCACATAAACAGGGAAAAAGATTATGAGTGTTGTAAGGTGGGCCTAATGGGCTGTAGAAAAAGAGATCAATTTTAGTTAAGGACATCAAAGAAGGCTTAAAGTTTAGGGGGCATCTATATTTAAAGACGGTAAAAATTCTAGAAAGAAGGAAGGACAATCCAAGACAAAAGCATTACACAAAGACCTAAGTTGGAAAGTGCAGAGGGAAAGCAGCAAGTATCATATTTGACAGGGCCTTAGGGTTTGTTAAGCAGTGTAGTAAGGAATAAGACTAGAAAAATCAGGGAGAGGCTTGGTCATAGAAAATATTAATTTCCAAGAAAAGATGCTTGGGCTTCATTTTCTAAGAAATATGGACTATTGATAGTATTTGAGCAAGGCAATTTCACAATCAGAGTTCTGCTTAGGAAAATTAAACCAGATGAAGTCTATAGAATGAATTGAAGATGGACATAACTCATGTCAAATAACTAGTTGGGAATGGAATGCTATAGTCCAGGAAAATTAGTGAGGGCCTGGGCTAGAGTAGGAACTGAAAAGAAATGTGGAGTCAAGTGTTTAACAACACTAGAATAGAGTCAATAGGAATTGATACCTGATGGGATATGGGGGGGAAAGAGTGGAGAAGTAGTTAACAGAGATGTCCATAAATGGAGAAAGAGAAAATGAAAGGATAAAAAAGTACTGTAGAAAAAATTAATATTTTTGAAATAGAGTTCTAAATTAAATTCACAACATGCATACTATAATATGTACCACAATTCAACACATATATCTAGAGTAGTAATTAATACTTACACGCTGACATATTATTCATAAATTTTTTCAACTATTTACATCTTGTTTCTTAAATGATACCAGATAGTTCTTGAGGGAGGAAAAAAAGGAGTAGGGAGGAATGAACTGGCATGTATAAAACTCTCATATCCCACAGACAGGCACAGAACAATTGCTACTATTTCCATTTTACAAGTAAGAAAACTAGGCTTAAAACTATTAGGTAGCTTGTGTACACTGCTAGAGATACATTGCCAGTGTCACTGACTCCGGAATTTAAGAACTCTTTTTCCCCTCTATTAGTGGGTAGAGACTCAGAAAAGCAGATTTTGGCTAAACATAAAAAAAAGGCAGGTGGCGGGACGGGGGAGGGGATGGACGCGCTTGTAGCTCTAACTTGGGCAGGGCAAAGGCAATATACGTAATCCAAACATTTGTACCCCCGTAATATGCTGAAATAAAAAAAAAAACTAATCAATAATTATATCTGTGAAATTCAAGAAGAGGATTGAGATCTATAGGGAAATTTTCATATACTTACGAAGGCATGCGATTGTCAGGTCCAGCCTCTTGGCAGACTGTTTTTCTGGTTCTTTGGTTCCTTGCTTGGAAAATTCACAAGCAGAGCTGGTGTGATGCAATGAGCACAATCAGGAAGCAATTCTACACAAACAGCTTTTATTCTAGAAAAGAAGGAAGCTACGCAAAGTGAATATTCCAGAGAGAGAAACGGGATCAGTCTCCACTAATGGAGAAAGAGTTAAGGACTCCCAGGTGGTTTCCTTTTATTGGCCTTGTCTGCACCTGAGGGCTTGCAGGAGGTGTGGGATGTTACCAGATGATCTATATATATGATTGTCAGGTGTTCCGTGTTTTCCTGCAGTCCCTTCCCCTGATTGGTCCTTCCTCCCCCGCTCCGCCTCCTCCATCTCCCCTAGGTACCGCCCTCCTCGCCTGTATCTGCCACCTGCAGATTTGATCCCTGCCTAACACTTTCCGTAAGCAAAGGATATCACAAAAGTTTTTGTCCCAAATTATCTCAGGATAACAACTAACATGTGAGCAAGGTACATAGAAGCAAATTTAAATATTATAGTTTTTCCTTCTTCTTTGTGCTAGTGCGCACAGTTTCGGTTTTTAAATAGCTGCTTTTTGCTTTTTTTTTTTCCAGAAACAACTAATAGATTTTTTTTTTTCACAATTTTGCCTGGATTTAATGTATATGTGTGGATATGTCTGTTGTAGTAAAACTATATTTTTTTCTTAAATGTAAAGGCAATGAACAAATTCAAGAACTAATTTCTAATTACGACTTCAGAAAATAATTTCTTTGTCAAAGTACATATGTTAATGTCACAAACTATTAGTGGAATGAACAAATGAAAATATGTTTCATCAAGAAACAAGAAAGTGAAAAGCCAGAGTTTTTTTACATTAAGGAACCAAGCTCCATTGCACACATGAATTCTCCCTGAGCAAGTTATAAATTATAATGTAAACTAACATTTCAACTTTAAAACTGAAGTATGAATTTGTCTTATCTTTTTACATAACCACACCCCATTTGTGAAGAATCCTCTCTCACACATAGGCAGACACACCTGAGTACAAATGGTCAGATGGTCCTGCTAAAATCTGGACAAAACAAAAAAGGAACACAACAAAACACCAAAAGGTATTCCACTACCACCTTCTCATTAAAGTTGTTTGCTTGATTTTTCCTAGACTCTTTTCATTAGGAAAGAGTAGATTTCTTTAAAAAAATAGTATTTATTTAACTTTATTATTATCTATAAAAAATATTGTGTGAACTGAGTGTGATTTCCATGTGATGCCCATTTACTGTAGATTAGGTACAAATGGTGATAACTTGAGATATAGAAACAGCTTAATATAAGATAAAAGTGATATCTGGTGCAAAATAAAGGCAAGCGTTTTTGTTAATAGCCATGGCATTTCAACAGCTAACTCTCTTCCTAAAACCCACAGCAAAGTGAGATGAGGTAGCAAGAATTAAAAGATAAAAGAAAACCTTTCAGAGAGTCATGGAAAAACAGGCAGAAGTTTTTGGCCAAGATGTAGTCAGTCCACAAGTAGATCTTAAACACCCTAAGATTCTACTAGATTCCTTTTTTTAAATTTTTTTTGTTGTTCTTTAGAAATGGGGGTCTTGCTATGTTGCCTAGGCAGGTCTCAAACTCCTGGCCTCAAGTGATTCTTCCTTTCTCAGTCTCCTGGTAAACTGGGATTACAGGTGTGAGCCACCATGCTTGGCTTTTACCAGATTCTTTTCTGGAAAAATCTATGTCTAAAATAAGAGTCACCTGGTTCCTGAAGTTTATCACCCTAACAGCTCACGCTGGGCAAATTACTGATAAGAAGTTCTGGATCCTGTATCTTGATAGATCTTTGTAGAACCATAGAACTCTGTATCTTCATAGAACTCTTGCACCATGGTTCATAGCAAGTGGGACCAAGGCCAAAAACCTTAAAGAATTGAATCTGGTCTTAATAGCTGGCTATGGGAAAACAGATAGAGGGCAGGACAGAAACTTATCATTTTAGCTTTTTAGGGGTCTTCATCAAGAAAGACTGATATGTGTACATGTGAGATGAATGCTGTCCAATAGCATATCCTTATTTTTTCAAAGGGAGAAACAGGCTGACAGAAGCTAAGAAATTTTTCCAGCATTATGTAGAGTGAGCCAGACCAACATTTGCATTCAGACTTCAGAGTTCATAATCTCTTCACTGTATTAAGAAGTTGTAATATTCCTTAGACAAGTCAAAGATTTTTTTAAAAAATTATTTTTAAATTAGGATTCACCTCTAAATTTCCAATTAGGTTTACTATTTGAGTGACTACATAGGTCATAAAATAAGCCTCTGAATCTTATACTATGACTTGAATTTAGCCTTTACTTTAGTTACTCTTGCTATCTCTGCCTAAAAATAGACAAAATATTCTCTAACAGTAATGCAACAACTTTTCTGATCCTTTCTCATAAAATCTCAACAAGTTTAATTTTTATAAATTCTAATTTTTGTTGGCCAAATATTCAAATAAAAATTAAAAAATGAATCAATGTAGCAAAACTATTTACATTTTGAAATTGACAACACACATACAAAGACGAATATGGAAGAGTCCTCAGAGATTAGGCAAGAAAATTGCAGAATAAAGAGATTAAAATAACAAGAACTTTCAAAAAACTTTTTTTTAAAAATTATACTAGGTTGAACATTGATAGACAATTGAAAGGAAGGTCTGAGGAGATATGTTGAATTTGGACAACTTTCTTCTGACCATTTCCAAATACACACATCAGAATTAGGATGGGCATATTTGGTCTGAAACAATCTGGTCAATTGTGATTAGAGTGCAACTATTTAGAAAAAGTCCTATCTGTGCCTTCAGACTATAACCTGAACACACACACACACACACACACACACACACACACCCCTAGAAATACATATACAAATATCAAATATGAATTACTGCCAATTTGAACATGACCACTCAAAATCTTTTGTGCATGTGATTCTATATTTGTGTAACTCAGAAAATATCATACTAGGTATCAGCAGACTTTAATTCTAAGCTGGACTTTGTCGCTTATTAACAGGGTCATTAGAGAGGTTAGCAAAAACCCTGTGCCTCAGTTTTCTTATCTGTTAAGTAAAGGATGATTTCAAAAGTCATTTCAAGCTGTATAATTACAAATGTTTCTCAGACAGGTGGGATGAGAAAATCTACCTGGCTGTATTGAATTGCCCTTGTCCTTGGTCCCCAACGGCTTCGCACTTTAGGGCTGATTCATTATGGCCAGGAAGGAATGTTTCTATTTCAATTTCTAAGATAATCATGGACAAGTTTAACCCTTTCAGATTAAATGTTAATTTTCTTATTTTTCTTAGGCCTTTATATTTGTTATCCCAGGTCTTTCTTGTAATTAGATGTCACACTTTTGATTAATTCTGTATTTGCTTCAGGAAAGTACCTAATTTTAGCCTCTAGATTATTTCTGTGTGCACTTCCTGCCCTATCTATGCTTGTTCTTGTTTTTATGCCCTTTTCCTTGTACCTAGGAAGTACTTTGCTTTAGCTGATAATTCTCTTTGAGAGTTCTATTTTGCCCTTCAAAATTCACCAATTCTATCCCAATAATATACAGAATGATGTACTTGTAACTTTTTCTATTTCTGTTTTAAGCTAGAAATATTTTATGTCAAATACAGAAAATCTTCTTGTCATTGCATATTCTTGTCTCCAAACGTCTGTAATTTTCCTTAAAATAATGGGGATTCAAATTCCCATCATAAAATACGTTCCAAAGTTTTAATTACCAGATGGGCAAGAATACACATACTTCACTTATATAACTTAAAGATTATGTCATATGCCATAACTCAAAATTAGAAAAATATAGTTGATTAACTGCTACACACATACAAGTCATATAAGTAAAGTGTAAATTCAGTTATGAAGTTATTAAATTCGAAGGTTCAAATGGCGGACACAGTGTTAATATACTGATGTGTTTTTACCATTTAAAAAGACATATCAGATATTAATTGTTCTAATCAGTAAAGGGAATATACAAATGAGAAAGAATACTTTCCATCTTTTTTCTCTTTCTTGGTATATCATCTAGAAGTTTTCTCTAGCCCTATAGAAAAAAAGAGTGGCTGGATAGCAAGTCTTAATAATATAAAAACTTGAATAGGAAATAATTATCCTACCTAAAATTCTTTCTGCATTGATTCATTCTTAATGGTCTACCTAACTCTATGTTTAATTTATTCCATAATGTCTAAAGCAGGGTTCCAAGCTGCTGACCCTAGACAAGTACTCAGGAAGATAATAAAGGATAGGAAAACTGGATCTTTCAGGAAACACTTAAAGAAACAAAGCCATATAATAAGCACAGAAACACCAGTTATTGCCAGGACAGAAGAATGTGATTGTGCCATTATATTTCTGCTTTCTAAACACAGTTCTGAAGAAGGACTTTTAGTTCTTTCCTGAGTTCTTTTACCATTCGAATCTTTTTTAGGTAATCAGTCTACTTACTAGAGGTATAAAGATGAAAAAATGTTAACATCCTCAAGAAAGACTTCTCCAGAGACTCCCAAATGAAGTCTTTGATGAGGGCTTAAATATTATATCCCTCAGTTGTTAATTTTATAAAAGTTGTCCCAAATTTTAGTGCTCTTATAGAATCTAGTGAATATCTAACTGTTTCTACTTGCTATATGAGAAAGTGAAGGCAGATTATAAACTTTCCTGGACAGCGTTTGAAAGTGATGTAAACAATCAAAATTAACTGCCTCCTCAGGCTCCTTTAAACAAATTATTGGTTATGTAATTTATGTTTGCATTGTGTAATATGTTTACTATGATTAGCTAATAGTTTACAATATATTACATTCATAATATGAGTTGTGATTTATATTCTGTATACATAGTTTATTGCACATTGAGTTCTTTTTAATAATTACTGTGTTTAGTAAGTATATTTATAACCATATTGTATCCTTCACAACAAAATTATAATATTTTAGATTTTTCTAGAGTGTCATGTGTCTCAGGTGTTACGTGTGAATTTTTTATTCACATATTGAGAGTCTTGCATATTCCAGTGCCAGTAATGAACAAATCTCAATTTAGCACTTGTCTTTGGGAAATAATATCCATACTTAATGTTTCAAATAGTTATGTTTGCTTTAATATAGTATGCAGGAATGTGCTGTAATAAAACACAATGACTTTTTGTAGTTTAATTATGGTAAAGCAATTTTTAAAACAGACAATCCATTACTAATGCTAAATATTCTCATGACCAATTACCTTCATATCATCTTGTCAGTTAGTTGCATTGAAAATCCAGTTTCCTCATTACTAATAATGCTTTCATTTTATTGCTCTCATTTTATGCATGATGGCAATGGAAAATTCTACACAAGTTGTTGAATCTTGCAGTTCCATAAGACGGTTCATCTTTCTACTCTACTGTGGCTGAATAATGACCTTTCTGTACATGATGTGCTTGTTTTTTTAGTTCATCTTTTTGTATTTCATTCTCTCATCCCCCTTATATTTGCTATTACTCTTCTCCACTTTCCATCCCATAAAAACTTTCCTGGCAGACCTGATTCCAGGGTCCTTTTGTGCCATCCTGAAAAAAGAGAAGTTGGTGAAATATGCTTTAATAGCGTGCCCTTGCTGCTTATGTAAAGATATACTGTAGGTAGAATAATGCTGAATTTTTCTGTGATACATTGTCTCATTGTGACATCATTGACAAGAGTCTACATTACATTGTTCAATGTTCCTCACATAAATCATCTAACATTAAAATTCTCTATGAGAATACCAACTAGAAAAATGTTCGTTATTCTTAATGAATTGGCAATTTTCCTATTATTAAGTACCGAGAGTGGTATGATCAACTAAATTTTCCTTGACAGGCCAGGAACAAATCGAAGCTTAATGGAACCTCAAGTGTATACAGTTTCGGGAGCTCTGTTTAAGAAAATAAGAATTCAAAATTATGAACACAAAATATAGTTCACAGCTGTGGAAGAGCCTCATCAAAGTTCAAGGTCTTGAAGGAAAAGCTTTATTAGCTACATGGTATATCCACTTCTGCTTGGAACTAAGTTTTATGACCAACTGCTATTTTTTCCTCCATCATCATTTCTTAATGCACTGGATACCCTGTTGTTCTTACACAATTAAGATCTAATTGGTTGGTTGACTGAAATTTCTAGAAAATATGGAAATTATAAAATATTATATACACATAAACAGGCATATTCTTTAACTGTAAAGCATAAAAATATTCATTTATTTGCCAATCTTTTGATTGATATTCAATCCTTTTTCCTAAGGTACGGAATTAAGTAGAAGTTAGTTAATAGGAAATTTTCTGCTAGTTTCCCATCCTCACCTTTTACAATTTGATTTTTATCTCTTAATTTTGGAATAACAGTTTTGCATTCGCTGTCCTTATGCTTTTGTTATAAGTTGCCCCAAAATTATTTAAAATAGGTGGATTAATGACCACTTCATGATTACTTGTATATAAATTCCCTATTTTGTAAATTACCATGGTAATGTTGTAATGAATAGCTGATATATTGGACCTTTCTGGAATTGCTTCATTTTTGCCATATTTCAAATATGCTATACAAATAAAATAATTTAAATTCATCCTACTAAAAAATATGATAAAGTTTTTATTTTATATAATTGCAGACTGTCTACATTGCTTCAACTTTCTAAAATCCTAGATAGTTAACTGAATATACATTAGTTATCATTTCTTAAACACATGGATTATTTTAGTGCACTCAAAAATAATAGAGGTGAGTAGATGTGTTTTTTTTTGAAATCAGCAGGTAAAAGTAGAAATGAGTCAGTATTTCAACATAACATTTGTGTTGAAGTTAGCATATGCTTTTAAATTTGCATAGGAACAAATTGTAGAACTATTAGCTACTGCCAATCTGTTTTGTTACACAACAATGAGCAGCAGATAGAAATTGGTATTTTCATCTGACCTTGTGGTATGGAGTTTTGAGAACCTGCATTAGTGCACAGATGTGTGCTATCCTTTGAAATCTTCATATAATCATCTTGGCTCATTTCTTGCATTTAGTGCTATCATTTAAAAAAAAATAGTTGTTTTTTCATCTGTGCAGCATAACAGAAGAATTTAAATCAAAGTGAAACACATATACTGAAGGCAATTACTGTCTACCCTTCCATGAAAAAAATAAATTTTGATACCTTACCTCAAATTTCAGTTGTTAAATTAATTTCACATAATTTATGTTGATTCATTCAAGATAGAGTGCTTTCATTTCTTAACAACCAGAAGATGATTTGCTTCCTAGTGTATACCTTGCTGAGAGTTATTGTAATTTGTGAAACCCATTAATAGAAGAAATTTTATTTTATACCATTTTGCAAACAAAAATGTCATGTTATTGCATGGATGAGAAAGAACTATTAAATACTTTAAAAATAGTTTCTGAGGGTATTAGTCTAGGTAATTATGAAAATACTGCCTAAATCTATAAATCTTATAAAGCTATAAAATTAATGATCACAAGTTTTTTATAAATAACAATTATAGGTTATTTTCTGGATACAACATAATTGTGCATCATTATGAGCCATTATTGCTGAAACTTGGTCATTGTTTATTTTTTGAATGTGTGATAGCACAAAATTAGAGAGGTACCTGAGATGAATAATGAAAATAATGGGAGATGGAGAGTGATATTATACGTATGGACTGAATGTTTATGTCCCCCCAAATTCATGTGTTGAAGCTTTAATCGCAATTGTGATGGAATTAGGAGGTGAGGCTTTGGGAGGTAATTAGGCTATGAAGGTGGGACCCTCGTGATGGCATTAATGCTTTTATAAAAAGAGACACAAGAGAGATGATCTCTTTATCTCTGCCATGTGAAAATACAGCAAGAAGTTTTCAGATAAGGTAAAAGGCTCTGATCAGGAATTGAATCAGCTTACATCTTGATCTTGGACTTCCCAGCTTCCAGAACTGTGAGAAATAAACGTTTATTATCCAAGCAACCCAGTCTATGGTATTTGTTACGGTGGCTCCAACTGACTAAGACATCATAATTGAGTGGCTAAGAATATTTGTGTCTGTAGGCCTGGAAAATCTAAAATAAAGAGGAAATAATTTAAAATACATTAAAATATGGCAGGTATTAATAGGTTCAATGGGTCCTTCCCCACTAGTTGCAGAGTTAGGAGATAATTAGAAAATGAAATTAAGAAACATTTTTTTAAGTACTGCTTTTCATAGTTAAGTTCCAAACACAGGTGACTCATCATCCTTAGAAGGTAGCATATAATAAAAATGCAAAACAATTCATGCAAGATTTATATATGTGATGAATGATAGTACATGATTGGGTTATTACAGAAAATGAAGAAGTTTGAGGGAAGCGTATTTCTGATCAAAGCAAGGAGAGCAACCATATAACCTGGTGCCCCTGTCAGAGATAGAATATTGCACAGATGAATGGTAATTTTCCTCTAATTATAAGTTTCATTTTTTTATTATGACAATATAATAGTTTTTACAACTTAAGCTATCATGAAAAATGAATGAACTAAACAAATATTATTTTGAGTGAATATAAGTTATAATTGATTTATAAAACAATTCATACTAGTTCTTCACTTTTTAAAGAAGTGTTATTAGTTGTAATCACATGTGTATTTAAAATAAAGTTTAAGATATTGCAAACATTCATTGTGAGTGCTTATAGTGACTACTCAGGGATTGGCTTCATAAATCATTGATCTAATTTTAGAATCTAAGTTTCTATGAAACAAAATTGACAGCCTGTTTCCAATAAGAATAAATGTGCCATTAAAGACTACAAAACTAATTTTTTTAAAAAAAAATCAGCTTACCTTTGCAGTTTATTCCTTGGATGGTCAGAAATTTTCATTTGTAATTCTTGTTGTGTGCATCAGTCAGGATAGGATTGGTTATGCTATGGCAACAAACAACCTTAAACATCTCAGTGGATAACACAAATATTTATTATTTTGTTCAATGTTTCCAGTGCAGATATCTTAAGGGTTTTGCTCTTCATTGTTTTTGAGAGACCAGGCTGATGGATGGTGTGGTGACAATCTATTAAATAAAATGTTACCAATCACTGTAGCAGCAGGCAAGACAGTTCATGAGGGTCTTACTCTGACAATTAAATGTGCTGGCCCAGAAGTGACCCATTACATCTGTTCATGACTCCATGGGCCAGAACTATACACATAGACTCACCTAAGAAAACTAAGAAAAAATCAAACCAGAAAAGAAACTCCTAATATGTAGCCAGGGATCAAAAATATTTGGTGAACAGCACTAAGGATTTCTACACTGTGCTATAGCACCAACCTTACTATTGGAAGGGTTACTATTACTGATTGAATAACTTATTTGGTGCTGACCTCTTTGAAATACAACTATGCCTAAAAAGTAATATTAACAGGCCATTTTCCTGGGATTGGCAGAGTAAAAGGAACCTTCTTAAGAGCCACTTTCTGCTGGAATGCCTTGCTAACATTTCTGTGCACTTGAAAAGCCTTCTACTAATTGTAAGCTTGGATTAAAAGTGGTTTTTTGAGAGGTTGAGTGATGTCAGTTACAAAAACACTTCAGCAAGAGTGGTCAGCTATTGGCATGCAGTCTGTTTCACTGGGAAACAAAGGTCTGGAGAAGGAAATGACATACACATACAGTTACCACTGTCTTAAGCTGAGGATGATTTCAGCCTTAAAAAATGTTTTAGCAAGGTGTTGCTGAAAACTCAGCCATTTTAACGACAGGTGTCCTGCTAAAATGCCTTTTGTCTGGCTGCTACTAGATAATGTATAACTAATAAATTAAGAAACAAACTGAAATTTCAAATACTGGAACAATTTCTCCAGCCCATTAAGAACATGAAAGAAAAGGATTTTAGGGATGGTTTGAAAAACACAGTATTGTCTGAACTTCTGAGTATTATCTGCATGGAAGGAACAACTAACAGCACAGTTTCATAGGATGCCTTATATTTAACTTATTTTCTCTAGGACAATGAATATTGTGAAATGAAATAATGTTTTGAGGATTAAATGGTAAAGCTTTTAGTGGATGTTGCTTTTAATATGTCCTTCTCTGTGACATGATGATTTTACATAACAGGTCAGAGATCCCAGAAATACTAAATTAAATAATATTTTGCATAAATATTTCAAACTTTGCTACATTAAAGTATTTGGAAGTCAGAATGAAAAAACATTTTATATTGATATTTTTAATGCTTTGTAATAGTAAAATAAGATAAAAATATAAAGAAAAGGTCACTATCTTTTGAAATACAACAACCTAATATTAATAATTATGTTTATCATTAAGCAAAAATACTAATAACTAATGTTCCTTGTATGTTTACTATGTGCCAGGCACTAGCATTATAAATCTTTATATGTATTCACTAATTTTATTCTCACAAGAATCCATTGGTGTAGATGTTATTATTATTAACATTTCACAAATGAAGACATAAAGATATAGTATAATACCAAAACATTTATACTGACATTCTTTGGGGATATGGGCTTTGGAGACAGAGAAACTGAGATTCAAATCTCACTCCACCATTTACTAAAAGTGGCAGCCACTTTTGACAAGTTACTGAACATCTGTAATTTCTTCATTTGCAAAATTCACAAGTTTTTGGCGAGAAAAGTATAACTAGGAATGGAAATTACTTTGCACACTATTTTTCCCCTAGTAAGTGTCCGAAAACCACCAACTAATATTAGTCTTCTCATTATTGTTATTTTTATCATTAGATACAAAGGCAAACATCTAGCACAATCTCAGGAATATAATAGATGCTTAATAAACATTAGTTTCCATTTTTATACATCTTCAAAAGTCTTAATAGGCTGAATAGATAAAAGACTACCCCATACTTGAAATGGAATACAACTAGGATAGAATCCCACAGGACTTGAGAATATATCTGTGAGTGACCTTGAAATGAAAATCCAGGTACTAGTTTTAATCCTGTTTCTAAATTTAACTGCAACATAGTCTCATATTAGTCCTCTCATTGCCAGGGTATTCGGTGTTCATTTAACATACACTGGGAACATTTCTCAGTGCATCAGCTTTCAAATCCTGGCAGCGAAACAGTTTCAATGACTATTCATATTTCCTACATAGTAGAATTTAATAAAAGATCTATGGATTGGAGAGGGGGAGTGGGTAGGGTATCAGAGTATGAAAGATTTGTGACAGTTCTGATATATTTCTTTCCTCCTTTCAAATGCAAAAATCACAAAGCCTTTTTAAATTACTGAGAACATTTCAACTGAATGCTAACACTCTTTAAATCCAAGCATCGTCAATGACTATTAAAATGAATGTAGTGCTAAAGCATATTTGAGATTCAGTGCTCTAAGAAAAAGTTCACTGAGAACCAAAAGTTATTCTTGTACTGTCTGATTAAGAATACCTGTCTGAAAAACTAAATGATGCATCAACATTGCAAGCTCAAATAAATTTAATTGATTTGTGTATATCATTATCCTATCTGTTATGTTTATGTTTTTAATTGTCAAAAGCAGATTTGCCAATTAAGGGCTGGGTTACATATACAGTATTTAGGGGATACAGAGTTCAACCATTGACCTATATCATACAGTGCTGGCCAAGAACATTATTCTTCAAAAATGGAAAAGTTACAGCTTAAAGGTCTGCTGATACATTAGCTCAACAAATCTTAGAGGTTTATTTAGAAGTGATACTACGCTCAAAAGACTAGTTTGGTTTCCAGAGCTGTCAAGCAGAAGTTCCAAAATTTGACTGAAGGTAAAGTTGGCTCTATTATGTCAGCCTAGCAAGTTGAAAAGTGATGTCACAAAAATTCCATTTTAACTAACTAACATTTTTGGCTAATAATTACCACAAAAATTAATTTTTCCAGAAAGCTGAAGGTGTGCATAATCTTGCTTACTTCTAATAAAAATTAGCCCATCATATTAAATAATTTTTGTTTAACACTTGTGCTGTTTTTGTTAGAATAAAAGAACTGAATTATAAAATTTAATGATGATATTTAATTCCTTTATTGATGCTAACAGATTTAAAATTTAACATTTCCATATGTATAGGGGATTTTAGAACTCCTTGTTTGGTTTTATCTCATTGATAGAAATGAAGAAAGGAGAATATATATACCAAGCTGTTATGGATGATGAGCATTTTCATTTAAAAAAAAAAAAAGACAAAGTAACAACCTTGTATTCGTTGGCAAATGCTGATTACAAAAAATGTTTTATTTCCTAGTATTCTTAAACTTTGTTTCACTGTGCAAAATAAATCAATTGAGGCAACAATTAAAATTAAGGGCTTCACTTCCAACAAATGCTACTTAGGAGTAAACAAGCCAGTGAGAAGTAACCCTCCCCTGTTTTCCATTTCTTATGTAAAACATTTTGGGAGATAGATCTGTGAGGAAAAGCTCAATCTTCTAATGAGAAAAATTAGGGGTACAACTATATACAAAATTCGAATCCTGCTAGCCTGGTCATGAAGTGGTATCTGTACAGGGTGATCCTACTCTTTTGAAAAACAGACAGAAAAAGCAAACAAACTGCAGGCAAGCAGCAGATCCATGGTCCGAGAGGAGTCATGGCCAGCAAAGCAATCACCAGCCATATCCACGGCAAGGCAGACACCAGGCCTTGAGAGTGTCATGGATTGGAACCAAGGACAGAATGTTAGGGATAATGAACAGTGGATGCCACTCTTTTGTTGTTCTGCATCCCTACCAGTTTCTTTTTAAGGGTTATGGTCCGTGCTTAATCTGATCTAGCTGGAAAAACCAAGTTGTTTTCCCCTGCACTCAATTCCTCTGCCTTAGTCTGGTGCTTTCTGCAATATGCAAGAACAAATATTTTAAGAATCTTGTTATTTTTTTCAGGAAATAAATAATCAAGTGTCTACTAGGGTAAGCCATTTGTCAGTTATAGTGTATCTTACTGAAAGTGACTTTTGATTAATAATGACTCGTAAAATAATGTTGTAGTGTGTTATAAGGAATATTTGTGGTAAGGCTACCTAGAGTTTCTTTGTGAATAGTTCTTGCTTTTTGTTCATTAAAGGATTACTTTTTTGTTTTTTTAACATAAAGCTCTTCTTCCTTCTTCTGCAATTCTTGAGCACCATTGAACATATTTTGATTATTTTTGGTGTCACCAGTTTGATAGTCTTCTTTCTTTAGGTACAATTCACTGACATACACTGCTTGACAAGAAAAAAGAATGCGCAAGAATTTCCCGAGAAGACATTCATATGCGGCATGTGTTAGGTTTTCCATTTTCATTTGGCATTTTCCAACTAAACTAATTACGTTATCACTCAATGTAATCTTTAAAAAAGAAAGTCCTCGGTTAAAAAAAAAAAAGCCTTGAAGTTCTTCTGCCTAACTTTATAGATACTCCTGTCATCTTTAAATAGAAGAAAATTATATTTGTGCTTTTACATATCCGCAAATCATGTGCTTCTCTCTCACTCGCTCTCACTCCATCCCCATAGCTCACTCTCCATCTATCTATCTCTACCTCTTTAATACAAGGTTTTTACTAACCCATGAAATGGTAATGATTGCTGCAGAGTTTATTGTGCTTTTCTGGGTTGTTGCTATCTGTGGAGGTTTTGGCATGCTATAACTCTTCAACAAATATATCCGTTACATAAGTTTCTCATCTCTTTCTCAGGCTATAAATTATGCAGAAATTCTGCCAAACATAAAAATGAAGTGGACAATCGTAATATGAATAGAAAATGTGGCAATGAACACATGCTATCCATATATATTTATAAGCAAATACAGTATTTCATCAATCTAAGATGCCATTGATTATAAAGCACACCATTATATGTACCACCAAGAAAGAAAACATATTTCCAATTAAATTTGTCATATCATGAATTTTAAAATGCATCCTAATTTCATAGATGAAAAATGTGGAGAAGGGAGAGTACCATAGAATTGCTGAAATGTGGTTAGCTTATGTATATTAATGTGTCTTTTCCCCTTGTTCTATTTTTAGTGTAACTATAAAGCACATTATATTTACTTAACTGCCTTCTTTCTCTTTATGTTTTTCAAATCAAATTTATGTACAAGTAATTTTGCTAATTCTGCCTTAATTTTAGGATGCTGTTTAAGGCCTGCTTTTGGGTTCCCTCCAATCTATGTCATGGAACTTGGCACCATTTACTCCTGTGGAGTTAATTTCATTTATTCTGCCTTCAGTTGGCCAGTGACACAGAATCACAGGTATCAGAGAGAACTGGCACATGGGTTCAACACTCTGGCACCACTCTGTTATCTCAGATTAAAAGGATTACTCCAAAAGTACATATCAATTTTAAAGGCATTTGGACTTGTTCTATAAAATCGAAAGGGAGGAAAAGTTAGTCTTCAGTGTCATCCTTCTCTCTGATGACAAATTTTCATATTTAATATTCTAGAACATAAAGGTTAGAGGGTACCCTGTTATTTATTCTAAGTTAAGCTCAGTGCCTACTAATAGCTGTGTTTTGCTCATTTCCTCAGAGATAGCAGTTTAGCAATTAGCCAACCTAATAATACAATCCCTCCAATTGGCCAAATAAAGAGAAGTAGAACTCTGCCCTGAGAAAAAAATAATATACCTTTAACACTGGTCTTTCGAAAAGCATTAATATTATTTATTCTTTAGTTAGAGGTTCCAAGTGAGTGTGGGTAGAGGCAGGGCAATTTTAGAACAAATATTAATAGCAAGAAAGAGAAGATATGGATCAAGATGGTCAACTAGACACAGGTAGTATGTACCTCCTCCACAGAGAGGAACCAGAATAGTACGCGGATTCTCACATTCCAAACAGATCATCTAGGAGAGAATGCTAGGGAAGCAACGGGAAACACTAAAAGTGGGTCTCAGGCCTACCTTAGGAAACTGCTTGGGGATTGCAGAGCGATGTTGCTCTAGAAAGAGAATCCACACGGAATTCCACAGGCATTCAAGCTTAGAACAACTTGAGCCAAGCGCCATTCTGAAAGCCTAGATACCAGGGAGATGCGGGTGCACCTGCAGCCATTGTGCAGCTCTGAAGAAGGATAGAGGAGTCTAGGCACTCCCACGCACCCCTGGGAAGGCCCCCTCTGTCTTGCTGTGGGCTGCTGTTGAGACTGAGACATGAGTGGACATCATTTCCCAGGTTCTCACCCACACTGCTTGCCTGGGTGGGTCCCCAGCCTTTGAGGCACCACTTTGAGAGTTTGACATAAGGCTCTGCCTCACCCCAGCCTGAGTTTGGGCTGACACAGCAGCCCCCACCTGGCTGGAGAGGGGCAGTGAAACTAGGCTTTCCAGCACACATCTGGGACGGTGGCCACCATCCTGCAGCTGGCTGCTTTGGGACCAAGTCTCAAATGAACTGTGTTCCCCAGAGTTTCCTTCTAGCACAGCCTACCTGAGAAGCGCTCCACCCTATCTGGTCACAGTCCCAAGGCACCATTTCGGGAGTTTGAAGCTGGGTAGCTCCCCATCCTCAGGCTGAGTTCGGGCTGATTCAGCTGTAGCCCTGCCCAGCTGAAGAGGAACAAGGGAGCCCAGGCTGTCCCACACCTACCTAGGACAATCCCCACCACCCTTCTGCAGGCTTATGTGAGATTGTGATGTCCCAGACTGCAATCCCCATAGTTTCTTACCCATGCCACTTGTCTGAAAGAGATCCTGCTCTCTTGATTGCAAGCCTACATCCGGTGCCATTTTGAAAGCTTAACATTGGGCCACACCCCACCCTTGGGCTGAGTTCAAGGTGACCTGGCTGTGGCCACGAACCTGCCAGGAAGAGATAAGGGATACCAAGCTCTCCTAAGCACACTTAGAACAATACACACTACTCTGTAACAGGCACCTGTGCAACTGAGGACTAGCCTCCCTAATCCATTGCCGCTACCAGGAACACCAACACAGACCACTTGAGTCCTAGTGGGTGACTCCACCACCACTATTGCCACTTTCTACATCACACCAACTGCTCAGGAGCATAAAAACCCACCCACACACCTGCCCTCTGCTCCAACAACTAGCTTCTGAGCAAACCACCTGAAGGGCCAATAATTGGCTCCCAAGATACACTAATGCCACTGGCAGCATAAACTGCTCTGGGGCTTGAAATCAGGCATACTCAGCCCAATGGTTTCACCACTGGAGCCCAAAGACTGGCTTGGCTGGTGTTCAAATCCTCAGCAAAACTTCAGCATAGCCTCAACTAATAACTGTTCTCTAAGCCACCAAGGAAACTGCAAATACCACTGACCCTATGTATTGCCTGAGAAATTATACAAAGACCACACTACTACAGGTACTCAAGACCAAAGCCAAAGTGTCTTTCTTGGCCAACAACATATATACATCTTCAGGAAAAAATTCTCCCCTTCAAGAGCAATTTCAAAAAATCAGAACAAGTGACTGCTATGTCAGATGCTCAGCTATCAATGGAAGGCCATAAAAAATATGAAAAATCATGGAAATATGACACCACAAAGGACCACAACTGTCAAGCAACATATCCCAATCAAAAAGATTAAGAATTCCAAATATTCTTCTACCCATCCACAGAGATAGTTAGAACTCTAATCCATTAATGCCCAGAACCAGCCTAGATTTGGGGAAAGCATTTGCTTCATCTCAATAAAAGGTTTATGATAGTTGCATAGTAGATTCTGGAGAAAAAAAACATCTATTCATTTGTTCATTAATTCATTTAATATATTTTAGCACTTATTATGCTATCAACCTGGCCTGGGCTAGGTGTTAGGGATATAGCAATAAAATAGATTTGACTTCTGCCCTCATGGAGTTTATATTATAGCAAAGAATATAGATATTACATAGATAATTATATGTGTAAATGGTATTATAAAAGGTATGTGGAGGATGTTATGGGATCTACCCCAGTGTTTAGCCAACATCGAGGAGCTAACATCTTATTTGATACTTGAATGATGGGTGCATATTAGCTTGGGCAAAGTAGTGAAGGGCTTCTGTCTTAGGCTATTTGTATTGCTAAAGGAACACACTATACTGGTTAATTTATAAAGAAAAGAGGCATATGTGGCTTATGGTTCTGCAGGCTGAACAAGGAGCATGGCTCTGGCAACTGTATCTGGGGAGGGCCTCAGGTTGCTTCACTCATGGCAGAAGGGGAAGGGAAACCAGCATGTGAAGAAATCACAATGTGAGAGAGCAGAGGCAAGAGAGAGGGGAGGGAGGTGCCAGATTTTTTAAACAACAAGCTTTCACAGGAACTAACGAGCAAGAACTCACTCATTACCAGGAGGATGGCACCAAGCCATTTATGAGGGATCCACCTCTAAGACCCAAGCATTTTCCATTAGGGCCCACCTCCAACATTGGGGATCAAATTTCAACATGAAGTTTGGAGGGTCAAACATCCAAACTACAGCGCTTCCTAGCTTAGGAGTCAGTCCATTGGAGGCTCCATAGGTCAGAGAGCTAACAGTACCTTACTAAAGCTAAAAGAAAGTAAATATGATTAAAACATCTAGCAGGGAGTATGTAAGGGATACGGTTGAAAATACAAGTGGGGACCATCCACATGTGGGAAGCCATTTCCTCTTAAGCCATTTAAGAAATGTGGACTTTATTCTAAGAGAAATGGAAAATTATCAAAGCGATTACAATTAACACATTTTTGCTTTTTTAAAAATTTTTTTAACAGTCTAGCTGGAGAGCATAGAATGGATTAGAAAAGGGATCAGTTAAAAGAAGGAGACCTCTAGAAGGTCATTGTAGTAGTTCAGGTTGGACCATGATACTGGGAATCAGAGCTGGGTGGTTATTGGTAGAGCTGGGGAAAAGTGGATACACCCGAGAAACAGTCGGAGATAGAATCATTGAGACTTATGTGGGCAGTGAAGAAAAAGAAACAGTCATGGATGACTGAATGAGTCCCATTTTTCTCTCTTAAGCAACAGGATAGGTGTTATACTATTTCTGAAAAAATAAAACCTGGAAGTAAAAAAGAGAAATGAGAAAAAATTCCAGAAGATCTCCGAAATTTAAGGATCAATTAGGGAAGAAAGAGGTTGACAGAGGAGATGATCAAAAAATCACAGCCAAATCAGTAAAAGGAAAATCTAGAAATTTTTTTTTTTTTTTTTGGAGACAGAGTCTCGCTCTGTTGCCTGGGCTAGAGTGCCATGGCATCAGCCTAGTTCACAGCAACCTCAAACTCTTGGGCTCAAGCAATCCTTCTGCCTCAGCCTCCCGAGTAGCTGGGACTACAGGCATGTGACACTATGCCCGGCTAATTTTTTCTATATATTTTTAGTTGTCCAGACAATTTCTTTCTATTTTTAGTAGAGATGGGGTGGGGTCTCGCTCTTGCTCAGGCTGGTCTCGAACTTCTCAGCTCAAATGATCCTCATGCCTCGGTCTCCCCGAGTGCCAGGATTATTGGCATGAGCCACCATGCCCGGCCAATTTTTTTTTTTTTAATTAAAGAAACCAAGGGACAAGTTTTCAGAGTGAGGGTCAACATTGTCAAATGCTGCTGAAAAATCAAGCTAGATAAAAACTGGAATTGTTCTATTGCATTTTTGGCATGTAAATCACCGAGAACTATGGTAAGACCAATTTAGTACAGGCAGTGTAGTAGAGGCGGAAACCACTGGAAATGACTGGGAAGGGATATAGTGGAACTACAGAATATAATCTCATTTAAGAAGTTTGACAGCAAAAGGGAATATGTGAAGCATGTTTACATGCATATGGAAAGGAGCCAGATGGAGGAACTTGTATGTTAGTCAATTTTTTTTTTTTTCGAAGGAAGTATAAAGACTCTAAATTAGTCTAAGTAAAAAGAGAAAATGTTTATAAAGGAATTACAAGGAACCCAAGGGCAGGGGTCACAATTCACCAGAATCCAATCCACTAATTGATTAACTTACCAAATTTGCTTGTTTGACACTAGTTTTAGTTGGCCAGATGTTACTATAATTACATAAAGTATTTGCAAGGATGTTTATTTTTCTCTGTTGCTAAAGTGGCAGACTGAAGTACAGAGAAAGAAGATTGAGGGGCATAAAATAATAAAATCACAAGACTGAATGTATTCTTTTGTGGACATATTCTTCTTATGAATATATCTTTAACAAATATAGTAATGAAGAATATATTCCATTCTATGAATAATTCTTATTTAAAATGTTATATAAATAAGAATATTTATATTCAAAATTAAGTTCTTATTCATACAGCCTTCTTATGCCCTTCATTCTGAATGCCCTCATCTTGGTGGTCAACAGTTAGGGGAGTCAGAGGCATCCATGTGTAGGTTGGGAGCATCAAGAATAGTAGCTGGGTGAGGCACCTGGGCCGCAGAGAAATTTCTTCTGATTCAATAGTCAGGGGCAGAAAGGAAGGAAAGCTGATGGTGTGCTAATCTCAACTTAAAAAAAAATTCTGATCTATTATTATAACAGCATAAGTCCTTAATTTTCTCCATAACTGGTGTGACCCAACAAAAGGAGGAAAATATCTATTTTTCTCCTGCCTTTCAGAGCCAAACTTCTGAAATGAATAAATGATTTTAACAATAGCTGATATTTATCTAACCCTTACTATGTGATAAGTTTTTACTTTGCCTTACAAGAACTTATGATGTAGTTATTAATATTATTATACCATCATCATTTGATTGGGACAGAAAGATTAAAGAAATTTTATGCATTCCAGGCACAGCCTGGGGTTTGATGACGAATGTGCACATCTTTCTGAGCCATGATGCACATCTCACTGACTGCACGTTGACCCTCTCCATGTGGAGTCTCCCATTGTTCACTGAACACCACCTTTTCTCCCACACACTTAGGACTGAAACATAACTGTAGACCTTATGCTTTGAACAGCCCTGCTGGACTGGTCAAAGCTATTTACACAATCTAACTGGATCGATTTTCCCAGTCCCATCTCATCCTGGATAACTTTTCTCTGCCACTTCCAGCATTATTTCCCGTCACTAGCACACTTCATGCCTCAAATCACTTGGGTCATTATAGCTTTAACTTGATGTTGCAGCATAGTTTTCTTGTATGAACTTACTACAGCAACATAGTTGGTCTACGTGTTGACTCCTTAACACTCTTTGTACTGTCCAGTTGGCAGTAGAGAGTGGGCTTAGAAGTCAAACTACCTCATTACTGAGTTTTGAAAGGTTTTTTAATATATATATATATATATTCTGGTTATAGTCCTTTATCGGATATATACTTCTCAAATATTTTTCCCAGCCTGTGTCTTGTCATTTCATTCTTTTAAGACCATCTTTTAAAGAACAGAAGTTTTTCATTTTATTAACTTAAATTTGTCAATATGCTCATTTATGACTCATGCTTTTGGTTTTGAATTGAAGAATCTTTGCCTAATCCAAGGTCACAAAAAGGTACTCCTATGTTTTCTTTTACGAGTTTCATGGTTTTAGGTTTAAAATTTATCTATGTTCTTCTTTAACTATTTTTTTAAATTAACTTTATTGAGATGTAATTTGCATGGAATAAAATGAACTCATTTTAAATGTACAGTTTAATGAGTTTTGAAAACTGTATATACCCATGTAACAACCACCACATTAAAAATATAAAACATTTTCGTTTCCTGGAAAAACTTCTCTAGAGCTCTTTTGCAATCAATTTTCCCCTTGTACTCCCAGCTTTGGAAAATCACTGAATTGGTTTCTGTTACTATAGATTATTTTTGCCTTTGTATAGTTTATGTAAATGGAATCAATACAGTGTGTACTTTTTTATGCTCAATTCCTTTGCTCAGCACAATGTTTTCAAGATTCATCTGTATTGATGTGTATAACACTTGTTTGTTCTTTTTATTGCTAAGTATTATTCCATTGTATGGTTATACCACAGTTTGTTCAAACTTTTACAATTTTGTACATGGCGAAAGGTATGGATCAAAGTTCATGCCCCCTGCATATGAATATCCAATTGTTCCAGCAGCATTTGTTGAAGACTGTCCTTTCTCCACTGAACTGCCTTTACCCATTTGTCAAAAATCGATTGAGCATGTAAGTGTGGGCCTATTACTATACAATCAATTCTGGTCCAGTAGTCTATCTATCCAATACCACACTGTCTTTAAACTATGGCTGTATAATGAGTATAGAATCAGGTAGTATTAGTCCTCTACATTTGTTCTACTTCTTAAAATTTGTTTTGGCTATTCCAAGTCCTTTGCACTTCCATATGAATTTTTAAGAATCCATTTGTCAATTTCTAAAAGAAGAAAAACAAGTCTATTGGGAGTTTAATTGGCATTGCATTAAATCTCCAGATCAATATGAAAGGAATTAATATCTTAACAATATTGAATCTTCCTATCGTTGAATGTAGTATATTTCAACATTTATTTAAGAGTTCTTTAACATGTTGAGGCAATATTTTGTAGGCATATTTTGATGTATGGGCCTTACACATCTTTTGTCAGATTTATCCCTAAATATTTCATATTTTCTGATGCGACTATAGTTGTAATTTTAAAAAAATTCAATTTATCGTTAGTTGTTAGCATATCAATATAAAATTCTTTTACAACTGATACGTGTATATCAATATTTCATAACTTTACTAAACTCAGTAGTTCTAGTAGGTTTTTTGCAAGTTCCATTCAAATTCCTATTTAGACAATCACATCATCTGCAAGTAAAGACAGATTTTCTTCTTCCTTTCCCATTTGGATGTGTTTTATTTACTATTCTTTCTGGATTACATTGTTCAGAACTTCCAGTATAATATTGAATAAAGTGGTGAGAAGGAACATCCTTGTGTTGTCCCTGAATTTAGAAGGAAAATATTTAGTCTTTCATTACTAAGTATGATGTTAGCTGAAGGATTTTTGTAGATGACTCTTATCAGGGTGAGGAAGGTCTTTTTCTCTTTATACTTTGCTGAGAATTCTTATCAGGAATGGATATTGAATTTTTCTCAAAATTTTCTTCTGTGTTTATAGAAATGATAATGCAATTTTTCGAGTTTTAATATGTTGAATCATATTGATTTATAAATGCTAAACCAGCTGTGCACTCCTTAGACTGTAATTGTTCAGGAAGTATTATCCTCTTATGTATTGTTGCAATTAATTTGATAGCATTTTTTTGGAATCTTTTGCATATGAGTGGTAAGCATATTGATCCATATTTGTCTTTTTTTAAAATGTCTTTTTCTGGTTTTGGTAGCATGGTAAATTTGGCATCATAAAATGAGTTGGGAAGTATTACTTACTCTTCAATTTTCTGGAAGACTTTTGTACAGTTGGTATTATTATTTTCCTTAAATTGTTGATAGAATTCATCAATGAAGCCATCTGGGCCTGAAATTTTCTTCATGGGAAGTTTGTACAAATTCAATTGTGTGTGTGTGTGTGCATATATTTATACAGATTATTTATTTTTTCTTGAGTAAGCTTTGGTAGTTTGTATCCTTCAAGAATTTTTTTCTATTTCATCAAAGTTATTAAATTTACAGGCATAAAGTTTATCAGAGCAACTTTTTAATGTCCTTTTAATACCTGTAGATTTTGTAGTAATATAATTGCTTCCATTCCTGATATTGGTGCATAGGTAACTTTTCTCTCTTCTCTCCCTATCTTTCTCACCCTAAAAAGGTCTAGCTATAGGATTATCAATTTTATCAATCTTTTCAATGAATTACATTTTGGTTTCTCTGTTTTTTTCCACTGATTTTGTTTTCTATTTCTTTGACTTATGCTTTTAACTTTTGATTTCTTTCCTTCAACTTACTTTGGGTTTAATTAGCATTTTTTTCCCTAATCTCTTAAAGTGGAAGCTGAGTTACTAATTTGAGACCTTTCTTCTTTTCTAATACAGCTGTATAGTGATATACTATACATATTCCCCTAGGTACTGCTTTAGCAACATCCCACAAATTCTATTGTGTTTTTGTTTTCATTTCATCTAAAATATTTTCTAATCTCTATTTTGATTTCTTCTTTAATCTATGTGTTTAGAAGTGTGTTATTTATGACCAAATATTTGGGGATTTTTTGGATATGCTTCTGTGTTGATTCCTCATTTAATTCCTTGTGGTCAGAGAGCACTTTTTATAACTTTAATCCTTTTAAAGTTATTGAGACTTTTTTATGATCCAGAATATGATCTATCTTGGTAAATTTTCCAGGTGCACTAAAAGAGTGTGCATTCTACTGTTGTTTCACGGAGTGTTCTAGCATGTCATTTAGGTTGAGTTGATAAAGTTTTTCAAATATTTTATATTGTTACTGATTTTCTGTCTACTTGTTCTATAATTTATTGAGAAAGGGGAATTGGAATCTCTAGCTATAATAGTGGATTTGTCTACTTCTTCAGTTCTTTCAGTTTTTGCTTTAGGTATTTCGAAAATCTGTTATTAAATGCATAAAGATTAGGATTGTTATATGTTTTGATAAATAGATTTCTTTATCATTATGAAATGATGTTCTTTATCCCTGGTTATGTTATTTGCTTTAAAATTTACTTTGTCTGATACTATAATAGCTACTCCAGCTTCCTTTTGAATAATGTCAGCATAGCATCTCTTTTGTATCTTTATTAATATATTTAAAGTAAATTTATTTATTTATTTATTTTTTTAGAGACAGAGTCTCACTGTGTTGCCTGGGCTACAGTACCATGGTGTTATCCTAGCTCACAGCAACCTCAAACTCCTGGGCTCAAGCAATCCTTCTGCCTCAGCCTCCCGAGTAGCTGGGACTACAGGTATGCGCCACCATGCCAGGCTAATTTTTTGTATATATTTTTAGTTGTACGATTAATTTCTTTCTATTTTTAGTAGAGACGGGGTCTTGCTCTTGCTCAGGCTGGTTTTGAACTCCTGAGCTCAAACAATCCACCCGCCTCGGTCTCTCAGAGTGCCAGGATTACAGGCGTGAGCCACCGCGCCTGGCCTAAAGTAAATTTCTTATAGTTAGCATGAGTGGAGTCTTCCATCTGATAATCTCTGTCTTTTAATGGACTGTTTGGACCTATTATATTTAATATGATTATTAATAGAATTAGATTTAAGTCTATTGTCTACTTTTTTTTCCACTTGTCTCATTTGTTCTTTGTTCTGCTTTTCTCCTTTTTCTACCTTTTTTGGGTGGAGTAGTTTTTAAGGATTCCATGTTATTAACAATCCATTTTCTTTAAACAATCAATTATCTTTTGAAGAAATTTAAAATACAAGAAAAAATATTAAGTGCTAATAGTAACATTCATCCAATGTTGGGCAGGTGGGAGGGGTAAGGAGGGGATGGGTATATTCACACCTAATGGGTGCAGTTCGCATCATCTAGGGGATGGATGGACACACTTGAAGCTCTGACTTGGGTGGGGCAAAGGCAATATATGTAACCTAAACATTTGTACCCCAGTAATATGCTGAAATAAAATAAATAAATAAATAAATAGAAAAAGGAAAAAGAAAAAAAAGAAAAAATCTTATTTTATTTTTTGACCCATGTAATTACCTTTCCTTGTGCGTTTCTTTCCTTTAAATGCTTATTTTCAGCTGGTGTTATCTTTTATGCACCTAATAATTTTTCCTTAAAATTTCTTCTAGTGTAAGTCTCAAAATAATTTTTTTAGGCTTTTGTGTTTGATTTATCTTTATTTTGCATTCATTTTTGAACAGTGTATTCACTGAGTATTAAATTGGATGTTGATCTTTTCTTTCACAGGTTTAAAGATGTTGTTCCACTGTCTTCTTGCTTGGGTTTTTCCAACAAGAAATCTGCTGCCTTCCTTATCTTTTTTGTCTCAACCAATATATCTTTTTATCTTCCTTTGGCTGCTTTTAGATTTTCCCTTTATAACTGGTTTTGAGTAACTTCATTATAAAGTGCATTGGTGTAGTTTTCTTCAGGATTTTTGTGTTTAGGGATCAGTTAGGTTCTCAGAATGTGGATGTTTAATTTTTATAAAATTTGCAGAATTTTGGCCATTATTTTGTCAGAAAATTTTTTGTGCGCCCTTTTTTCTCTCCTTCAGAAATCCAATTACATATATATAAGATTGCTTGAAGTTGTTCCACAGCTCACTGATGTTCTCTGCATTTTTTTTAAATTATATTTTAAATTTTGGATCGTTTCTATTGCTATCACTTCAATACGTATTCATTTTTGGTATTGTAGCTTTCTTCTCTAGAAGTTTTTCTTTTCACATCTTCAATATTTCAACTTAACTTTTTAGACATACTGAATCCAGGTGTAATAACTGTCTTTAAGTCCTTGGGTCTAGAAATTCTTTCACCTCTATCAATTTCAATTAATTATTTTCCTCAGTGTGGGTTATGTCTCATTTTACTGCATTGGCAAATCTTTGATCAAATGTCAGATCTTGTGGATTTTATTGGTCAAATAGATGTTTTCATATTCCTTTAAATATTAAGCTTTGCACTTGCAAGTAGTTAAGTCACTTGGAAACAGATCCATTTAAAGTCTTCCTTTTATGACTTGTTAAGTGGATCCAGAAAAGTGCCCAGTCTAGGGCTAATTATTCTCAAGTACTGAGACAAGACCTTTCTTAGTACTCTACTCAATGCTATAGAAATGAATTTTTCCTCTCTAGCTGTAGGGACCAGGTACTGTTCCTAGCCCTGTGTAAATGTTAAGTACCATTCCCTTTCTTTCGTTTGAATGGTTCTTTCACAGCTTCTGGCAGTTTCCTCTGATGCATGCAGGCATCAGCACTATGTTGAATACTCAGTGGAGACCTTCTGCCTATGTTCCTCTTCCCTGAACTGTATCTTGAAAATTCTTTCACAGGAATATGCTAAGACATTTTTAGGGCTCACCTCATTTGTTTTCCATCTCTTAGAAATCACTGTTTTCAGTTGCTTTATGCCCAGTATCTTGACTTGATATTTTTGTTGTTTTTTTATACAGGAGGATCAATCCTGCCCTCATTACCCCATGTTTACCCCATGTTGGCCTGAAGCTGAATTCCCAGCTGATCTCAATAATGGAAATGGGCCATAGGGAGACTGAGAAACTCTATATATAGTTCTTTTGTAGAAAATCTAGCTTATGTTAAAATATTGAACCAAAGTTTCTCTCTACATACACATACATATATATAACTTTTTAATTTAAACTATATTCTCCTACTCTGGAGAAGTATCAATTTTAATGAGCAAGAAATTCAATTCTAAACACTGTTCAATAAAAAAAAAGAAAGAAAAAGAAAAGAAAGAAAAAAAAAGAAAAGCAAACCTAGGTACTACAAGAGTATCTGTCATTTAATAAGTAGTGATAACTTCACAGAAGTGCATACCTCAAATCCAGCCTCTACAATCCTTTTATATTAGAGTTATTCTTAGATCTTAAAGAATTTTCTGACTTTTATCCTACTGAGGAAAAGTTTCAACCTTTCTCTGTCAAACAATTTTTTAGATCAAAAGTATGGTATAACTAATAGAAGATTGAATTAGGTGAAATAATAAATGCTTTCATGAAATAATTGATATGGTTGGCTTCAGAAATATTACATTCCCAAATGAGAGTTAATTTGGTAGGTGTTCATGAATGTAAGGTATGCAGAAATATCTGCAAGATTAGTTATCTTAAAATTGTTTTCAAAAAACGTTTTGATATAGGTAAGTGTTTACCTAGATTGTTAATTTTATGTAAGAACAGAATCTTTGTAAAAAAAAATCTTTAATATTCAATATCCTAGGACTCATTCTATTCTTTTTTGAGCACAGTGAATTTTTCAAGTTTAAAGGCTTTCTAATAGCTAATAAGAAAAGAAAATAAAAATAAAAATCTTGAGAAATTGGAAACATTTCTAGAAAAGATGAGAACTTTTGAATGAAAATAGATGGAAGCAAACAGTAGAAAAATTAAGTCAGATTGAAAAGCAATTTCGAACTGTTCAATGGCTTAAATGATTCCATGTTATGAAAATTTTTTATTAGCTACTAAAATGAAATAATATAACTGGTTAAAAAGATAGGTAGAATAAGTTTCTATTAAAATTGTTTTAAGAATTAAATAGTCTAGGGAATACAATTTCAAAATGTGAAAAATAAATTAATAAGTTTTAGGTAATTTACCTGTGATTTCCTATATTTTCTGCAGACTTTTTGTATGTCGCCTAGGGACAATCATTTTTTTTTTTCCCCCATTGAAGATCAAGTTATCGGCAAAGTACAAAATGGTAATTAAAAATTTCTAGTTCAGTGCCAGGCATACATTGTTCCTTTAATGAATCAGATTATCTCAACTTTGTAAGGATTAATTAGGTACTTGTAGCAGTTCCTTTAAATTTCTCAGAACACTATGCCACCAGATAACTAAGTGGCAGCCTTGTAAACTCGAAGAGTTAACAGACGCTCAGAAAATCCTTTACACTTAATTCCACTGGAAGAGAGAAGTTTTTGATTAACTATGACATTATTATAATAAAATATTATCATATATTTTTTCATTTAAATATTAAGGTTTATGTAAGAACTGAATATCATAAAAAAGAAAATGAATATTGTCAATATCTTTGCTTTTAGAAAAAAATATAGAAAAATACATAGAATAACATTTTTTGAAACATGCATGTATATTCCCTCCAAAATCAATAAATATTATGATTTTATCATAGTTAACATGATAGATTAAAATATATATTTTGGAATAATTTTATACTTACTGAAAAGTTGTTAAGATAGTACAAATATTTCCCATATACTGTTCATCCAACTTCCTCTAAAGCTAGCATCTTAAACAACATTTATCAAAACTAAGAAATTAACGTTGGTATAATACTTAACTAAACTTCAGATTTTATTCATAATTTACCACTAACATTCTTCTTCTCTTCTAGCATCTGTTCCAGGATACCACTTCACATTTAGTCATCATGTGTCCTTTAGTTGTCTCCAATAGGTGACATTTTCTCATTCTTTCCTTGTTTTCTACTCATGAACTTGACAGTTTTTAAGAGTAATAGGTATTTTGCAGAATCTCCCTCAATTTGGTTTTGTCTTATATTTTCGCATGATTAGGAATTACCAATGGCCTTTGGGGAAGAATATCTCAGAGGCGAAGCAGGTTTCTCACCACATCATATTACAGGGTACATCATATCAGCATGTCTTGTGACTGGTGCTGTTAATCTTGATCACCTGGTTAAGGTGAGTCTGACAGGTTTCTCCCCTATAAAGTTAGCAATTTTCTCTTCCCATATTCTATTATGTGGAAGCACGAGAATAAGTCCTGTCCACAGTCAAGTGCAGGAGAGTTAAGCTCCACCTCCTGGAGTGTGGAGGCTTTATATAAAATTTATTTGGATTTTTTTCTGTAAGATTTTTTCCTTTTCTCCCCCATTTACTTATTTGTTCAATCTATTATTTATATTAGGATGTACTCCTAGATACTTACTTTACACTTGGGGTTATGATCCAATAATACTGTTATTTATTTTGTTGCTCAAATGATTCATGCGTAGACCATTGGGGACTCTTTGGGGTTGACTCCTATGTCCTTTTGACATGCCCTCATGTATGTGTGTGTATTTGTATACACACACACACACATATATACATACACACACATATACACACACACACACATATATATACACATATACACACATATCTATACACATATACAGAAACATATGTGTTATTATTGTTAACATCTTCTTACTTTCTGGCTCTATAAAACCCAGACTCATCTTGCATTTATTTTCCTTATCCAGCCCTAGAATCAGCCATTTCTTTTTAATGGAGAATGGTGTTTAGAAACTAAGATCTGGGTGCTGGGTATGCTTGTTGTTACTGAGTGTCACTGCTTTCATACTATCTCAGCAGACAGAGCTAAGAAATATTTGTACTACACACACCTGTGTTATACACCTCCCGTTTCTGTATTTATCTGTTTGTGTGCGTGTGAGTTCAAACAGCTATCTCTGATTCTAATTGAGCACCATAGAGCTTATTATATTCTTCTCTCATTGCTTATTTGTAACTTCTGTCTCTGGCAGCGAGAAATCCAACCCCCATTATCTATAATATATTCATTCGTTTGTTAAACTGTAGTATACTTGCAGAGTAGCTTTAAAATCCCTAGCCCATACTCCTGTGAAAAATAAATTTACCAAACAGAGTACAGTGTTTATGTACAGTTCTTTTTGTTTTTAGCCTCATGGTATGCAGTCAAAACACTGTTTTCCAAAGTTAACTTAGCTCAGCTTTTTTTTCTTCCTGCACCTGATAAAGTAGTTTTAAAGAGAATTCTTTTGAGCAAAAAATACAACCATGGGCTATATGGAATTTAGAAATGTAATGTTGCAAAGGTTTATTCTGAAGATGACTGTGATTCATTTTGCACAGAAGCAGTATTCTAAAGCATTTTAATCCATCATAATTATAACGCACCTCAACATTATCAGAGCTGAGTCCTTTGAATAGGGCAATTAGAACCTTGCACTGCATCCTCCTTTGGGGTGAAGGAAGAGTTGGGGAAGGTTACCAGCTGTGACTTTTATTAGATATAACTATAATAGAGCAACTCTGCTTCTCCCTCCTAAATTCACCCAGTTGCCTTGGGCTAGTACCCTTGCAGTGGTGGTTTTGGCAATCATTGAGAACTCATTTTGAAAACACTGAATAGATGTATTAGTTTGCTGAGGCTACCAACCAAATTATCACAAACCAGGTGGCTTAAAACAATAGAAATGTATTCTCTCACAGGTCTGGAGGCCAGAAGTAAGAGATTAAAGGGCTGCTGGTGCCAAACTTCCTCTGGAGGCTCTAGGGGGAGAATCTGTTCTTTGCCTCTTTCTGCTTCTGGTGCCTGTTGACATTTCTTGACTTGTGGCTGCATCACTCCAATCTCTGATTTCATGGTCACATTTCCCTCCTCTTCTGTGTCTGTATCCTCTGCCAGTCTCTTCTCTTGCCAATGGATTTAGACCCACCCAGATAATCCAAGATGATCTCATCTCAAGATCCTTAATTACATATTTATTACAAATAAGATAACATTCATTGGTTCTGGAAATTAGAACACAGATATATCTTTTTGGGGACCATCAGTCAAAGCTACTACAATAGTGATGGTAATTGGAGATATCTTCCTATGAGTAGGAAGGCTACATTGCACAAGGCTTTAACCCATGGGCTTTGTGATTTAAATTTTTTATGATTAGGGCCAGGCATGGTAGCTGAGGCCTGTAATCCTAGCACTTGAGCAGGCTGACATGGAGGATAGCTTGAGGTCAGGAGTTTGAGAACAGCCTGAAAACACAGAAAGACCCTGTCTCTACAAAAAAAATAGAAAAATTAGCTGGATATGGTGGCATGTACCTGTAGTCTCAGCTACTTGGGAAGCTGAGGCAGGAGGATCTCTTAAGCACAGAAATTTGAGGTTGTCCCAGGTGACAGAGCAAGACCCTGTTTCAAAAAATTAAATTAAGAATAAATAAATTTTCTATTAAAAAAGGCCTCTCCCCCTCATTTCCTGGCTCTTTGCTTTGTGTTGGATTGGTTGAGTTTGCCAGGTACCTGGGTTTCATTCAGGTAAAGTTGATAGATGCACAGTCTTTTAAATTTTGTTTGTTTGATTTTTGTCTTAAATTATTTAAGGGGGAAAAAGCCATTATCCTTTATATTCATCTTCCTGAGAGGCAGTATACAATAGTTCTTAAGAGTATGAACTCTGCAAAAGGTCTACCTAGTCTCAAATCCTGGCTCCTGCTAGGTATATGATCTTATGCAATTTTCTTCATCTTTATGTACATGTTCCATAGGGTTGCTAAGGATTTTATATACACACACATACACACACTTTATATGTGTCTGTATGTGTATAAAACTTTGTGTTAAAATACACACACAAACCCACAAATGGTTGAAACAGTGCCCAGACTGTAAAAAGCACTGTGTTATTATTAGCTAATATTCTGAAGAATCACTGTAGCCATCTTTTAATATAACCCCTTATTGATAAGCTCAGTTACCTAATCCATTCTTACAAGATTTTAGGGCTAAAATGTTTGCAAATATTTCAAATAAGGAAAATCAAGGAGTACTGAAAATTTCAGATATAAAATAATCACTAGAGATACCATAGAGGCATAAAGAAAGCAAATTTGAGTGAAATAAAAATTGTCATGTTATCTAGGTAGGTTTGAGACTCAGGAAAATGTTTTCTGTTCTGATGGAGGGGACCAGATTTGTCACAAAACCTAAACCTTTCACCTTGAGGTCACTGGTGCTTATTCAACTTATGACAAAAGTAATTGAAAGTCCTTACAGTTTAAAAACAATTCAGTACCATCTCAGGAAAAAGTTGTTTGCTTTACTCTGGTTTCTGGGTGGCAAAAATTCCCATCACATTGAACAGTCATCACTTGACAATCTAACTAGAGAAGTTAGAGGGTGAATGGGTCTCAGGTTAGAATAACAGTCTCTCCCTAGGGTTCTCTGAGAGGCTTGGTGAGTGCTAGAGGGGAATTTTAGCTGGCCACTGCCTCTGCTGAATTTATTAATAGAAATTAGTGGCTATCCATTTAGAGATGGAGAACTGACACCTGCTAGGCATTAGATCCACTCTTCAATGGAGATTCTGAGTTATAGTTTTATGGAGAAATTTAAAAAATAGCTTTATGAGGGATAATTTATATACCATAAAATTCACCTGTTTGAAATGTGTGATTCGATTATTTTTAGTACATTTATAGAATTATGTAACCACTGCCTCATCCAGTTTTACACATTTTCATGGAGGAATTTAAAGGACTAAATATCCAATTAAATTCCCTTATTTCAAAGAAGATAATACCTATTGGAAAGAGCAAGAAAGAGAGGGAGAGAGAGGATGAGAAAGAGAGAAATAATAATGGGATTTTAAAATATAACTAAACCTTAAAATATAATACAACTGCATAAATGTTTTTTTATTTCAGCTTATTACGGGGGAACAAATGTTTAGGTTTTGTATCTTGCCTTTGCCCCATTCGAATCAGAGCTTCAAGCATGTCCATCGCCCAGTGTGCACCGCGTCCATTAGGTGTGAATATACCCACTCCCCTCCAACCTGCCCAACATCCGATGGATGTTACTACTGTATGTACACATAAATGTTGATTAATTAATATCAATTTGATGGTGAGTACATGTGGTGCTTGTTTTTCCAATCTTTTGATACTTCACTTAGTAGAATGGGCTCCAGCTCTATCCAGGATAATAAAAGAGGTGCTACATCACCATTCTTTTTTTTGTGGCTGAGTAGTACTCCATGGTGTACACATACATTTTACTAATCCACTCATGTATTGATGGGCACTTGAGTTGTTTCCACATCTTTGCAATTGTGAACTGTGCTGTTATAAACATTCTAGTGCAGATGTCTTTTTTATAGAATGTCTTTTGTTCCTTTGGGTAGATGCCCAGTAATGGGATTGCTGGATCAAATGGTAGTTCTACTTGTAGCTCTTTGAGGTATCTCCACATTACTTTCCACAGAGGTTGTACTAGTGTGCAGTCTCACCAGCAGTGTATGAGTGTTCCTATCTCTCCCCGTCTATGCCAACATTTATTGTTTTGGGACTTTTTGATAAAAGCCATTCTCACTGCAGTTAAGTGATATCCCTCTGAGCTGTCATTGTTCAAATATTCACCTACAAATTGTCTAATATTGTGAATACCTCAGTGGATATATCAAAGGTCTTTATATCATCATAATGCTTTAACACAGGCGGTGGGAACCTTTTTATTTTGGAAGGCCACATGAATATAGCTGTAATATCTGAATATAGCAGATAAGGCCATTTTCCAGAGACTTCAAGTAGATATACTTAAAAAGTACATTATTTTATAAAACTATAACTACTATGTACTAATAATTTCAAAAGATGAAAAACTATTTGTTAATTTTAAAGTTGACCAACCTTTTGGTCTGACACCTGCTAGGCATTAGATCCACTCTTCAATTATGTAACCACTGCCTCATCCAGTTTTACACATTTTCATGGAGGAATTTAAAGGACTAAATATCCAATTAAATTTCCTTATTTCAAAGAAGATAATACCTATTGGAGAGAGCAAGAAAGAGTGAGAGGGAGAGATGCTTTGTTGTATCTGCTTTTTGTTGGAAAGCATTTGAATACTTGGTTGCAGCATGGAGGTCTGCAGTTTCAGTTGATCCTCCAGATGGGTATCAGTCATTTGTGACCTTAAGAGTGTTCTGATTTGTGTCAGGTAGGAAAATGTAGATTCGCAGCAATAAGTGGTTGAAAAGCAAGGAAGCATTTTTTGGGCATGTTGCCGAAGGTGAGGGTATTCTGCCACATTTTTCCATATTTCAACTGGATCTTAGCATCAATGACTTTAGAATGTTGTGCACTGAGCACTCAATCAATTCCATCTGCAGATTTTTGGTGATATGAACTAGATGAGGCTGAAATGCTAATTTTAGTGTGATGTCATGATTCTCAAAGTCAGTGAAACTTTCATTGTATTCAACTAATAGGTCTATAATAGCTGCGTATTCTTCAAATGATTCAAGTGCATCATCCTGCGCATCAATGACCGTTGCTAACTTGGGGAAATGTTCATCCAAAATTTCCTTTTGAAGAAGAAATGTTTTGAAAAGAAGACAGTTTTTTTCAAAATGCTTGGTTTTTTTGTTTTTTTTCGCCACATATCATGTGTAGACTTAGTTTTACCTTGCAAAGAAATACTCAAGTCATTTGACATGATATCACACAGAAATGCTGCATTTCTATAGAAATCTTCTTTCGATAATTCACATTGCTGATTCTGTTCATCATAAGTTTAACTATCTGTTCTCACACAGATAAAATTTTGGCTAACATCTGCCCCTGCAATAGCCAATGCACTTTAGAACAATATGGCAAATCCACACTGAATACCTCATGGTTCAACTTTAGCATGTTATCAAACTGAGGATGCCATGTTGCATTTGCAGGAATATGGTTAACGATACCTATAACTTGTTGCAAAGTGTCACTTAAAATAGTAGCTTTTACACAGAGATTTCGCTGATGCAAGATACAATGAAAAGAAATGAGAGCATCTGGATCTGTTAAGACTTCTTAAATCTGTGCAATAAACCCTTCGTGTTTTTCTGTCATGGAAGATGCACCATCTGTATATACACCCACTAAATTTACCGAATTCAGTCCAACTTCATGACATTTATCTTGAAAGTTGTTGAAGATATCTATTCCCTGTGTTCTCTTTGTAAAAGTGCTGTAATGGAGTAACGCTTTGTAGAAAAGAAAATCTTCTGTTATGACCCAAATGAAGTAAAAAACCTGCACCGAGTCAGTAGTATCAGCTGATTCATCCAAAGAGATTGAATAATATATATTTTACTTTTGAAGTATTGCATGAAGTTGTTCTGTTAAGTTGAAGGCTAATTCATGCTGACGATCAGTTATGGTTCTCTTTGAAAAAGGAAGTTTTTTGCACTTTGAAATATTGTTGGGGTCTAAGCATCCTACAACGTCTTTGATAATGCATTCTTTCACAATTTCTGCATCACTGAATGGCTCCCCTTTTTTCCTGAGTATATAAGCTACTTTATAAGTTGCTTCTGTGGCATTATTTCCAGCTCTTATTGCTGCTTGAAAGAATTGTCTTTGCTTTTGCTTTTCATCTTTCAATTTCTGCAATACAACCTTTCATGCCTCTCCCTCTAATTTAAAAATTTTTTGGTCCTTATGAGTGTTATAATGCTGATGAACACTAAATTTCTTTAATGCTGATATTGCCATATCACAAAGCAAGCAAATCATCTTATCTTTAGCAGAAACAAGATAATATTGCAATTCCCAATCCTCATTAAGAAATCTGTTTTCTACCTTCAGCGTTCTCCTGGTCTTCTTTGACAGGCTGGGCTGCTAAGCAGACAGAATTAAAAAATACTGTTGAGCTGCGCAACTATTCACAAATTCCACTTCAAACAGAAACACACTGCACCTCTGTCAAAAGCCGGTAACAGACTAGTGTACTTGACCCCTATAAACTCTTGCCAACCAACCTCATGCAGTAGTGGTGCCAGCCAGGTGGGAGAAGTTAGAACTGAATCATGAATGTAGTAGCTGTCAATTTAACCCTTATAGTTTACTAAAGTTCTAATTGTGCCAGTAAATCTGGGAGGATTATTTCGTTGAAACTTATTTTATTCTTTGGCATTTTAAAAATAAAATATAAATATAAAAGATGAACAAAAATGTATTAATAAAAATAAAAGTATTTGTTCTATAAAATTTGGATTCAGTCAAAAAGGCTGCACTTAAGGACCTAGAAGCCTTTAACATAATGTCATACACATAGTATGGCACTTAAATATTTAATTTAGTATTTAATATTAAGTACTTGATATTAAATAAGTAAAATTATACATCCTCATGATTCTTCCATATTTAAGTATTTCCTACCCAGAATCGCTGAATAAATTTAAATACTAATATAGGGAAATTTGAATGTGTGTTATGGATGCAGTGCTGAAAAAGCCACATTTCCCTTTAAAGTAAGTTCATTATCTATTAATAATAATAGCTAACAATTATATAGTGTCTACTATATGCTAGGCACTATCTTAAGAATGTACTAAATGATTAAATATTCTTATTTAATCCTTACCATATGTTGCAGTTAAGAAGTGAAGGCATGGGAGGGTAATTTGCCAAGGTTGTAAATGGTGGATTTCTGATTAGAACTTAGGCAGTCTGGTTCCAGAGTCTTTGTTCATATCTAACCACAAACAACTTTCATTTTACTGACCATTTTTCTAATCCTTGCTAAATCAATGCCCAGCACTAACAAAGAGCTTCCCTAATTCATTTATTGTTTTAACCATACTTACTAACTGAATTCCATGGCTAACATTGTATGGCATGTTCACAAGCACTAGAAGTTTCTTAGCTATACCTGACCTTCTGCTATACTTACCCTATAAATCTCCAACCCTAGCTTCATTAAAATATTTATTCGTTGAGCTTACTCATGCAGTCTATTAAGCAACACTGAACAAAAAATAATGGTTCAACCATGTAGCTCTATGAGGTGTTTGATATCCAGCCTCAGTTATGCTCTCACCATTGTTTACCAATCTTCTTGTTTTTAATGTTTTTTTCCTCATATCTTATAGTGGCCTTACAAAGCCACAGCCCATACAGCCCACGGTGCCTTAAACAGTAAATAGGATAATCTCTCAAGAAGTTGGCATTGAAGAAAGAGGAGTGTTTTTGCTAAGATGTTAAGGGGTGGGGGTGGGAGAGAGAGAGAGAGAGAGAGAAGGGCAAGGCTACCTAAACTCTGCCCTCTTATGCTCAATCAATCAATCTCCCCTTCCTCAGAGTGAAGAATGCTCTCAATTGCCCTCTTGGCTGGGCATATCTTATATAGTATATGGCCTGTAAAACTGTGGTGGCCTTGTGTGAGAAAAGGGTTTTTAAGGTTAGAAGAAATTTTTAGTGAAATCATTTGTTACAATTGTGTGTGTATGTGTACGGTATTTGCAGCAGTCTGGATGCAGATATGAAGGCAAAATGATTGATCCCTATGGCAAAATTGCAAGGGGACAAGTTATTTAATAGTTACTAGCACTGGCAAGTTTCATGGGTAGTGGAATGAAGGATGAATGGCAATGGAAGATGTGGCAGACATGTTCATTAGCCATCATTTTTCTTCCATATGAATAGAATCACCATTTTTTTCATGTGTTGGGCAAAATTCAGTATGGGAAGGTAGGCCCAATTCAAGCATCAAATCACAATCAGTTTAAACTAATCATGGAAGTCACATTCCTCTATGCCATTGGTTTCAGGTCAGGCATGTGACCTAGTTCTGGCCAAAGATGTAAGAAAAGTATGACAGTAACATCTGGGAAGTTTTTCTCCCAGCAAAGACACAAAAGAAACACTCATTTTTCTCTCCTTTATATGTGGCCTCCTGAGGCAGTGATGTTTAGAGATATGTCAGCCATTTTATAACCACGAGGAGACAAACTTGAAGTCAAAAGCCTACACAATGAGGAAAAGAAATAAATGTGGAACCTGGGTCTGCCATGGACATTATTAAAGATAGCAGGATTACTGCTGATCACTCTTTTTTCAGAAATTTCTCCTTTGTCTTCTCAGAAACCACTTTCTCCTTTATCACCACTCGTTGTTCTTAGAAGTTACTATTTTTCTACTTGTTTCCCCAGGGTTTGCTCTCAGTTCTCTGATTTTCCTTTTTTTCCCCCTAGTGATTTTCAACTGAGGGATGGGTAATTAAAAAAAGAATGTTAATATTATTTTATGCTTCAATATTTATTTATTTATTGCCTGGGCTCAAATATAGTCATAGCTCACAGCAACCTCAAATTCCTGGGCTCAAGTGATCTTCCTGCCTCAGCCTCCCGAGTAGCCCACCACCATGCCTGGCTAATTTTTTCTATTTTTAGTATAGATGGGGTCTCACTCTTACTCAGCCTGGTCTTGAACTCCTGAACTCAAGCAATCCTCCTGCCTTGGCCTCCCAGAGTGCTAGGATTACAGACACGAGCCACCGGGCTGATAATCTTTTTAGAAATAGTTTTATAGAAATGCAATTCACATGCTGTACAATTTGTCCATTTAAAGTATACATCAGTGAGAAATGTTCTGTCTCTGAAAATTAAAAAAATAAAGTGTCCTATTCAATAGTTTTTAATCTATCTACATAACTGTAACCATGACCACAATCAATTTTAGAAAATTTTCATTATTCCAAGAAGAAACTCCATACCCATTAGCAGTCACTCTTCATTTTTCCCCAGCCCTAGGAAGCCAATACTGTACTTTCTGTCTTGTATATTTACATATTCTGGACATTTCATATAAATGGAATCATGGTCTTTGTGAGTGGCTTCTTTCACTTGGCATAATGTTTTCCAGGTTCATCCGTATTATAGCATGTATCACTAACATTTTGGCTTTATAATACAAACTACTGAAAAGAAAACTTTGACAAAGTATTTTTGGCTGGTGAGAATTCATAAAAGATGCAGTATAGGAAAGTATAACAGAACTTCTAATTGGCATGAGATGAGTATGAAAAAGAAGCAGTTTCAAAGTATTTATTGAGCATCCATTTGCCACTATTAACTATTAACCATACATGGATGACTCCCTAATTGCTATCGTCATTCCTAAATGATCTTTTAGGCACCAAAATTACATTTCCAATTGTTCATATCTACTTGGGTATCCAGGAGCTGGCACCTTGAACTCAATTGTTCCTTTACCAAGGACCTCCTTATTTTTGCCAAAGACAGAATTCACCCAGGCTCAGTGGCTCAATCTTTAACTTCTCTTTTTGCTTTCATATCCAATCAGTTGCCAAATCTTATAAATTATATTTCTCAAATTTTTCTTCTCTTTTGGCATTTTAATATTATTATGAGTTGAACTGTATGTCTCCACAAAAAGATATATTGGAGTCCTAACCCCCACTACCTCAGAAAATGACCTTATTTTGAAATAGAATCATTGCAGATATAATTAGTTAAGATGAGGTCATACTGGAATAGGATGGGTCCCTAATCCAATACAACTGGTGACCTTATAAAAAGAACACTACGTAAAGAGACAGACACAGGGAGAATGCCAGGTGAAAATGGATGTAGAGACTGGAGTGATGCATCTACAAGCTAAGAAGTGCAAAAGATTGCTGGCCATCACTAGAAACTAGGAGAGGCATGGAATGATTTTCCTTCAGAGTTTCCAGAAACAACCAAACCTTCTGACACCTTGACTTTTAGCCTCCAGAACTAAGGTGCGGTGATAAATTTTTGTTGTTTGAAGTACCAAGTTTCTGGTACTTTATTGCTGCAGCACTAGGAAACTAATACAAATACTAAATGACTTCATAATAGTTTAGGCATTCATTATATCATATATTCCAAATCTTATGTCATCTTTTCCTCTACTACCCTAGACCAAGCCATCATCACTTCGTATCCAGGCACTATTAATAGATTCCTAATTGTCTCCCTGCTTCCAAGCTTGTATCCTTATGTTATCCTTTAATAACATAAATCAGATCATATCAATTTTCTAGTCAAAACCCTCCAATAACATCTTTAAATGGACACTTAAACAGCTGTGTTGATCAAACAGCTGCCTAGCTCTCACACCTCACTTCCCGGTACTCTCCTCCATCTCACTACCTTTCTTTTCTTTTTTATTAGATGAGTTCAATTCCCCCGTTGCACAAACTCTTTGCCTGAAATACTTTTCCTTTCATGGCTCATTTCTTTTTGTCATTATATTTCAGCTTAAATGTCAGTTATGAATGGCCTTCCTCGAACACCAGAATTAAAACATACACATTTGCTCAATTTTAATTCTTGACAGTGCACTTATCACTATATGGCATTATTTTTTATTTTTTATATATTTCATTGGTAATTGTCTGTGTCTCCCCTTCCTTCTGTGCCCAACAGAATGTGAGCTTTATGACAAGTGGGACTTGTCTTATGCATTATTTATCTGCAGTACCAGGGAAAGTGGCTGGCACATGGGACTTCAATATACATGTGCTGGATTATGAACCAGATGGACTACACTCCTGCTCTTGTGGAGCTTACGTTCTAAAGGGGGAGATCAATAAATAAGAGAAAAACAAACACTTAAATTTTGTTAACTGTTTCATGGAAGAGAATGAGCTTATATAAAGGATATTGAGGAATCTATAATTAGAGCATTCTCAGAGATGAGTTGACACTTATGCTGAGACCTGAATGAAGGCTGGGAAGGAACTAGCCTTGTAGAGCTCAGGGAAGAGAATTTCCAACAGAGAGAATAGTAATAGTCTTAGAAGCTCCAAAGAGTTCATTGAGTTCCAGAAAAGTCAGTGTGGCTATAGTATAGTATAGTATAGTGAAACTGGAGAATGATGAAAAAAGTGGGTAGAAAGGTAGTAGTCAGAGTCCAGATTACACAAGCCTTGCTAGAGAATGGAAAGTTTACATTTTATTCAAAGTGAAATGGTATGCCATTTAAGTTGCTAACTGACATCATCTGATTTACCGCTAACTATCCAAACTCTACCCCTGACCAGCATCAAAATCACCTGAGCTTGTTAACATTGCAATCTGAGGCACCACTCCAGAACTAGTTTGAGAAACACTGGTATTGAGAATGGATCAGGGTGGGACAAAGTAGAAGTGAAGAAACCAGTTAGAGAGATATGCTATGGTCCAAGTGAGAGATGAGGTGGCCCTGTATAAGAGTGATAACAGCTGGGTGTAGAGGTTTGCACCTATAATCCCAGTGACTTGGCAGGGTGAGGTGGAGGATAGTTTGAGCCCAGGAGATCCAGGCAGCCTGACTGAGAGCAAGATCCCATCTCTAGGAAAAAAAAAAAAAAAGAGCAAATAGCAGAGGGACAAGATGACTGATTTTAGATTATGGAGATCTTAGTAAGCAGGAAGTGACATGAACATGGATTCCAAAACAAGTCTGACTGAAGATATATATTTGGGGGGGGTCTACTGGGTGTCCTACTTCTGTTTTTTTTCCCCCCCAGTGCTTTATATTTTACATACGTTTGCATGTTCTTTGTCATCTTTATGGAACAGAAAGCATGCCTTGCCTTAAGGCTGTCCAAGTCTTCCACTTTTTCACAGTGAGGTCCTGTCTACAAGTCTACATATCTTTCAAGCCTTTATTAAATACTTCACAAAAATCTTTCCTTTTGAATGTTTTAAAACTCAAAGCCCAAGGCTGAGCAATACTGTTCCTCCACCATAGTCCCTAAAATTCTCCAGTCCTAGGTTTTAACAGAGAGAGAAAACATTCTCAAGCCAGAAACTGGATATTCTCCCGAGTTTCCAGGTGCAAAGCAGGTTGGAACCTCCTAGGTTGGTGGCTCCATTTTTCTTGGCGTCCAATTCTGTATTCTTAAAAAAGAATAATTGAACTAGAAGCCAGTAAGTGAAAAGGAATAAAAGTGGGAACTTCCCAAGCCAAGAGGAAGAGAGGTTTCTTGCCTTATCATTGTTAAGTAAGTGGCAGTGGAATTCCAATTCCATGATCTTCTTCCATACCATTTATCATAAAATATAGATTAATGGTTGAAAAGCTTGTTACAGCTATAAACACAGGCAAATGCTTTTGTCTTTTCTTTTTGGCCGTATGGAGAATGGGAAAAATTCTTGCCATGATTTCAACTTTCTGCTGTTGGCAGTCCGGAAAATGGTACCAGAACATCAGGGGTATTCCCGGCTCCTGTCTCTTGGTTAAATTCATGAGACAGGACAAACTCAGGAGAGCCCTGGTTATTAAATGATATTAACGTTTTCAACAGTATTACTGTACTTACACTTGACTGTTCCCCTCCCTGTGAATTTACTTGATATGTCTGAAATACTGCCCCACCAAGAAATTCTCACAACTTTGAAAAGGAAGGTCCCTTCCAAGAAACCGTATTTCCAACCTGAATGGGGCGCCGCCATTGGGTCTTGCTTAAAGCAAGGAAAACCGCGTCTGCTTCAGACCCAAAAATGGGTCAGAGTCAGGGGAGGGCAAGGCAGAGTGAAGTCCGCTCGGGACCCGCCTCCTCGGGTGGCCTCAGTTCCTGGGGAAAGAGGCTGGGGGGAGGAAAGGGCAGATCCTCGCAGCCTCCAGGTGCCAGACGCGTGAGTGAGCGGAGAGGTCTCGGCGCCTCCTAACCGCCCGGGACTGCAGGACTGCGTCCAAAGAGATCACCCTAGGTCCCGCTCCTCCCCGCCGGCGGGGGGAGAAGGGGGTAGAAGGCCTCTCTCACCGGCTATAAAGGGCCCTGGGTCGCCGTGGCTCGCCTAGGCTCGCCTCGACACGCCTAGGCGTCCTCCGGCTCCGCCCTTGCCGCCTGGGCTCCCCCCTCGAGCTCCAGTTCCCGCTCGGGCCCCACTCGACCCTCTCGGGCCTCGGCTACTCGGGCTGCAGCGGAAGATGGCGGCTTCGGCGACTCCCGCGGCTCGAGCCCCCGACTCCGAGGCGGCGTTAGCTGCCGCCCTGGCGGACGTACCCGAATTGGCCAGACTCTTGGAGGTCGACCCGTACCTAAAGCCCTTCGCTGTGGACTTCCAGCGCAGGTACCGCCCGACTCCCTCCACCCCCAGGACAGCCATGCAGTCCGCCTTCCGGGAACCAGCTCTGGACTTGGGCCGTCCGTACCCCTCGCGCGCGCCGGCCCCGCCCCCGGCGGGGAGGAACCTCGGTGGGCGGGGCGTCGGCTGGTTCGGGAAACCGGGGTCAGTGGTTTTGAAGTTGCGGGCTAACAGCTCTGACCCCCGGAATGGCCGTTGAAGCGCTGAATAAACTTTCCGCGTCCCCTCTCCCCTCCCTTTTAATCAGCGGTCTTGCGCCGTAGGGTACGTGCTTTGCCTCCCAACACTCGTTTCCTCTGGTGCTGCTGGAAGTGATGCAACAGCACTGCAAGTTTTCTGACACTTGCACGCACCAGCGTGGTCCTGTGAATTAGGGTGGGCATAACACCCGGCATGTGTAATTGCGCATTTAAAATTTTCTAGTGTATTTCATAGCAAATATTGTGATTTTTTTTTTTTAATCTAATAGGATTCCCTCAGGCAGACACTCTATCCTAAATTTTGTTCTTTCCTTGCTAATGTTCCCCTTCTTGGCGAAGGTTAAGCCTAGCTTGGTAAATTTTTTTCCCCCCTTGGCCAACATTGATGAGTTAAATGTACAGCGGCGTTCGTCCATTTTTGACTTTGTCATCCTTAAGTGGGAGAAAGGCGAGGAAGGCCAAATTTCTAAAGGCCAGTGTAGGATGCTTTAGTATTAGCTTGTCTCTTATCATTGTGTACCATTGATTTACCACAATTTAGTTACTGGGCTAAGGATTCTACTAATCAGCTCAACTAAAAAAGTATAGTTTTTTAAACTGAAAAGAGTTGTTATACTAGTTATAATAGTTACATTTGTGAGGTAAGCTCACTATGATTTAATAGTTGGTGCCCTTTTAGGAGAGCCACTGCAGAATGAAAACTACCCTGCTAATAAAATATACATAGCCAATTTTTGAAGTAATAGAAAACATCCAGCTAGTTACTGGCATGAAACAGCATTAAGGTTAATAAAAATGAGCACTTAAAGAATGTTAAGGTTCTTTGTTAACATGATTTGGACTTTTTTTTTTTAACAACTTAAGTTTGTGTCCTGGCATTGTCAGATATTACATGTATTCAATTCAGTAAACATGTATTAAGCAACTTCTATGAACAAAAACACTGCTCCAGGGATTGTGAGAAGTAAGTTGCATGTGTCTCCTTTTAGAGCTTGAGTATACTAATGAATGGACCCCTAGCAAAGTAGTTGCCTTGAGCTGCTGCTTACTTAATCTGATGATTATGCTCTTGTATAAACCATTTCAGGAGCAGCCTTGTGAAATTGCTTTCAGAAATTGCAGTATATGCTTTCAAAGAAACTTAGTACATAATCCCCGTAGTTTAAGATTGGATTTGTTTTAGAAATAGTCAAAACATTTTCGAGCAAAAGATTGTGATTAAAGGTGGTGGTCACATTTTTTCTTCATGTACTGTAACGATGACAATTTACCTGTGTGTTTTGTAAAATGACATTTAAGACATTTTTAAAAGAAGAGTCGTGGAACTCTTTTGTCTGTCTCCCCTCCCCCCTTTTAAAATAGTACAAGCAGACATTCTTTGTTAAGTTCTTCTTTCATATACTTCCCTTCCAACTCCCCTAGGATTGAAGCAGTTATAATCTTTCATGGTTTGTCAAAACTAATGAAGGGGACAAAGGCCAGAATAAAGAAGTGGGGGGATCCAGTGTTCTTGGTAAAAAGTCTGGTCCAGTGGGCCTTTATGCCTCACTCTGACCTGGTTTCTACTTCTGGCTTTGGTTCTGAGTAATTGCCATTTTCCAGTCCACATGTTGCAGTTAGGCATATCAAATAGTATTTTGGCATGAATAATAAAAAATTCCTTGTTCCCGCATTCTGGTCTTGGTTCCTTGTCCTATTTCTGTTTATTTCTAATTACCTACTTGGGCAGTTTGTCTTTGGCCTAACACAAATACATAGTCAACCATTTAGGTGCAAAGTATGCTTACTAAGGAGTGAAAAGAATTTGGGGTATAAACAACAATGTATAAGAATGGTGTAGAAGGCAGTTTCTTCTCATTGATAGACTGTCTCATACTTCCCCAACAGATGTCTTTTCGTTTTAAATTGTTTTGTATATTTGTTGTATTTTGAATGAGATGTGGAGGATAAGTGAGTTACTCTGTGCTATAAAACAAAAATTAGTACATTAGTGTGAGGGATCCCCTCCATGATGTCTCATTGATTACCTCCCAAGGTGCAAGGTGGCATTTTCTACTTGGTGTGCCTGCTTTTTTAAAATTTTTTAAATTATTTTTTTAATTATTTTTTTTACCTATTGTTTACCCTGCAATTAGTTATTGTGGTCATAATTCTAAAATCTTAGGGCTTTAAAACAACAACATTTAATTGTCCCCATATTACATGCCAGTGTGAATCAGCCAGAGGACTCTCCTTATTACATTCACTCAAGCATCTAAGCTTATGAAGGATTTGTTTTGAAGCATGCTTCTACAATGGTAGTGGGAAGGAATAGAGAATATGCTGAACTATGCACTGTTTCTTACAGCTCCTGCTTAGCAGTGTGTCCCCCCCTGCTAATACATTATATTGGCCATTGCATGTTGGCTTGCCATGTGGGTGGAACAGAAAACTGACATTTGTGAATCACTGGTCAGAACACCACAATTACATTAAGACTAATGTACATCTTCTGTTTAAAGTAGATATAGTACTTTCAGATATAGTATTTTATTTAATCCTATAGCAAACTATGACACAGGCATGGTGGAAGATTTTCCTGTTTTACAGATGAAGAAGCTAAGTGACTGGCTTCAGTTCACAGGGCTAGTAAGTACGCAAGTGAGATTAATCTTTCTTTACTAAAAATGCTCAACAAGTTCATAACTTCTTCATAATTTAAGGGTAACTCTTTTCTTTATCTCTAGCATTATATACTTTGTATTCTTTCTTGGCTCTTTGGAGCTGTGATCTTGCTTTTCTTCCATTTTCTCAGCCTCATTCTGACCATTTAATGTAAGAGATTCTCAGTGCCCTTCCCTAGGGCCTTTTATGTATTTCTATTTTCCATTCTTTCCCTAGACATTTTCATCCATCCCATGGATTCTGTTTATCTATTGAAGTTGCCTACAACTCTCTTCGCCCCAGTTCTTTCTCCTGATCTCATATGTATTTTTAAAATCTTCATTTTGATGTTTTATAACTACAACGCTCAACATGTATAAGATGGAACTTAACGGATTTTTATTCCAAACCTGTTTGTCCCTTTATACCTTATCTCAGTATGCGGTACCCTCATCTACCATTGCTCAAGCCTGAAATGAAACCTGAAGACCTATTCTTAATTACTCCCTTTCCTTTCCTTGTATCTCTGAGTCTAGTGAATTGTAGCTCCTCACTCTTTCGAGTATATACCACTTGGCATTCCTACTGCTATTATCCTATTTCATGTCGCTAGCATCACTAGCCTGCTTTGCAAAAACAGCCTGATAGCTTCTTCTCCTTTTCCAATCTTCGCCTCACTCTACTTCCTCTATCCCTCTTCACTCAAAAACCGAGTAAATAGAATGGACTTCAAAGTAAACAAATCTGAGAGTGATACTTCTCTGCTCAAACCCTTTCAACAATTTCTCATTTCTCTCCCCCCCTTTTTTTTCTTTTTGGAGACAGGTTCTTGCTCTGTCGCCCGGGCTAGAATGCAGTGGCCTCATCATAGCTCCCTGCAACCTCAAACTCCTGACCTCAAATGATCTTCCCACCTCAGCCTCCCAGAGTGCTGGGATTATAGGCATGAGCCACCGCACCTGGCCTCATTTCTCTTAAGTTGCAATACAGGCTCCTCATGACCTGCAAAAGTCTGCATTATCTGGTCCCTGTGACCTTTTCAGCCTTAACTTTGCACCCTCCCTCTCACTCTGCACCGTCTAACTAGAGGGGCATAAAGGGAGAAGGGCAACTAGGATTTCTGGGACCATTCTGTAAAGATACTAGAATATCAGTAAAATAAATCAGAAACATAATATCCATTTTCCACCTGTGTTCTTTTTTTCTTGAAAGTTGAAGATTTTCATTTCTTATTTTGTCTATATACACAGGAGGTTAGGGGTCTGGAAAAATCACCAAATAAAAAGCAAGATAGATCAAGAATTAGAAAAATTTTTTGATCGTCATCAGAAGAGTGACTCTATTTTAGCTTAGTGGGAGTGAATTAATAAGTGAACCTTTTCCTGTATTTAATTTTTATTAATATGAAATTATTTCTCTATCCCATAAAAGAGATCTTTAACAAATGTCTAAAGAATATCACCTTGGAGGTGTGCCTTCCTGTCTGGGATGCCACATATTTTGGTCAAGCCCTGGGTCTCATCTGTGCTTCTGTACATGCTGTCATTTTTGCTTGCTGCATTCTTTGCTTCTGTCTTATGATAAGCTGCTATACATATTTCAGGACACAGCTAAGAGACATAGAGTTGCCTTCCCTGACTTTTCTTCATCATCAGACCTTTCTCCAGGTGGAGTGAGGGGCTCCTCCTCTTGAACCACACCTATCCTAAAGGTGGTCATCCATTCTATTAATAATATAGTTGTCTTTATACTCTTTGTATCCCCTTCCAGATTGTTCCTGTGGGTGTACACTATGTCTATATTGTTTATTCCTGTTGTAGTCTCAGTCTATAGGACTGGACCTGGCTCATAGTAAGTGCTTAGCATAATATTTGAATGAGCAAATGACTGACTGAAAATCTTCTGACACTGTTTTTCCTTTTTGCTATATCAATGGGTATAAGGTTAACTTACCTTAAGTTAAAATGTCTAGAATGCTGGAAAGGATGAACAGAGGACAGGAGTAGTTACTAGGAAGGAAGTTTTATGTGATAATCTGAGAAAGGAGAATATATACTCAATTAAAGAGTGTAACCAGGCCGGGCGCGGTGGCTCACGCCTGTAATCCTAGCACTCTGGGAGGCCGAGGTGGGGGCGGATTGTTTGAGCTCAGGAGTTCGAAACCAGCCTGAGCAAGAGCGAGACCCTGTCTCTACTAAAAATAGAAAGAAATTAATTGGACAACTAAAAATATATAGAAAAAATTAGCCGGGCATGGTGGCGCATGCCTGTAGTCCCAGCTACTCGGGAGGCTGAGGCAGCAGGATTGCTTGAGCCCAGGAGTTTGAGGTTGTTGTGAGCTAGGCTGACACCACGGGACTCTAGCCCAGGCAACACAGTGAGACTCTGTCTCAAAAAAAAAAAAAAAAAAAAAAAAAAGAGTGTAACCAGATGTATAACCAAAGATAACCAGAATAAATTAAGAAAATAATTCTTAATTAGGTATTTCCATACTCCACTGAGACTAAAGGTTTAATCTCTCAAAGAATAGTCAGTTTGGGAGAATCTGATATCAAGTTTTGTGCCCAAAAGTGAGAGGAGGGGTTTTATGAGCCCAAGGGTGTTAGGTATTATAAAGAGCTCTACTTCATTAGAATTAAATTACTTTTTACATTGGCATCTAATCAGAATTGGAAAGTAATTTGGATTTAGTATGTCAGCATCCACACCAAAAATTGATTCTCATAGCAAAGAAGTTTTACATCACAGCTGAATTGTGCACTTTTTTCTCAGCACCTGACTATGTTGGGGGCTCTGAAGAAAGTCAGATGTCAGTCATTTTAGAAGGCAGGGAAGAATCTGAAGATTATGAGATGTACACGACCTGTTCTTCTATACTGGTAGATTCATTTGCCCTTTGCAGCTGAGATCTGTGCTAACCCCAGAGTCACTCCTGAATTCTCTACAGTGATGGGCAAGAGGCGCTGACCTCTTCTTAATTTTCAAAGTGCCTTAAAAGGACTTGATGGAGCATTTTGGTTTAGTTTAGGCTCTGGCGCTTGCTGCGCCACCTCCTGAGAAATGACTCTCTATGTGGTAATTTTGTACAGGATTTCTTTCAGTTCTCATCAGACTGGGCCCTAGTTAGCCAGTGAGATGATAATACTTTCCCTGTGAAATTAGCTATAGTTTTAGACTGATAAATATATCATGCTGCTATTTGAAAGCATGTATTAAATTTCAATTATACATTTATAGGTATTAAAGGAAAACATGAAAGTATGTTCTTTGGAGAGAATTGCTGCTACCAGGAACCTTTCATTCTAAAGTAAGCTTATTTTTTTACTAGAGAGTAGATTCTCTTCTTGTGTTGATGTCTGCTCATCAGTATGTGTTCACCACTGTTTGAATCCAGGGTTCTTTTATGTTTAATATCCAAAAGACACCCCATTCTGTTTTGTGTTTAGGGCAACAGGAGCCTGGTACCTTGACAAAAGGTAAAACTCCACGTTAAATATGTTACTGTACAACTTACATTCATCGATTCATTATATAATTCCATTGCAGTTTATTTGACATTGTTTATGTTATGGTAACTAACTTATAAAATGTGACTGATTTTTTTTTTTTTTTACTAGGGAGCAGAAGTGGATAACTTTATTTGGGGATAAAGACAATTGCTCTCATGTTGGTTTGAGAACTTCAACCCTGAGGGCAGGTTCAGAGTTTTCTTTTAATTCAAGGCCAACTTTGTACAGTTTTCTGCCATAAGGAAAAAGGGAGCACTGCAGATAAAAGAAGGGAATGGGAAGAATAAAAACAGACTTTTAAAAGTAAGCAGCAGCACAAAGATGATTGGGAAATTCTTAGCCAAAACCAACTTTGGCAGTTTGGTTGGAGGAAGAAAAAAAACTCCAAGTTCTGGTTCTATTACTTTTACCCCTAAATAGGTCTCATTTATCCTTGGTATCTGAGCTTTTAAAAAACAACAAAAGACCCTCCCCCACAAACTTGGATTTATCTTAATTTAATAATCACTTTGGGGGTGGAAAGGGCCACTGTGTCCCAGGCCCAGTGGTATTTTTGATAAGTTCTCTTCTCAGAAGGAAAAACACCAGGTATGATTAGTGTCCCTTTTGTGTACAGTCACTTTGTGGGATGGCAGATGGTTCTATGTTAGGAGTTCCCAAACTGTAGTCTACTTTGAATACTCTTCAGACCCTGACAAAAAGCTCTCTGCTAGAAACAAAGTGGGTACCCAAGAACAAATTCGGGTATGTTCAGTAAAGATAGGGCTACTGAAACCAACAGAAATAGCAACTAAAGATGACAACTGGGGTTGTTACACAGTGATCAGATGCTCTGTCTACCACTTATGTAAAAAGAAAATTCACTTTTATGCATTTTGGTAGATAGTCTTTTTGGGGGAAGATAAAGAAAGACAATGTCTTCCATACTGAACAGGTCTGTTAAGTGAATACTTGACCGTTTCCTTGGAAACTGACTTTTGCTCTTTCCTTTTATTTCCATTAGCATCAGGAACTCATTGCCTTGTTTTGGCTAGCTCTTTCCCAATCTGTCTTCAGAAGAGTCAGTTACTAAGAAATGCTTGAGCCTCCATTTTTTTAGGTGACCAAAAGTGGGAACGTTAGTGTTCACAATAACAAAACCATTATTGCGCTTCCATGTATCCACAGAGTACCCCCTTCCCAGAATAACTACTCAGCTGTGCAGGAAGGGCTCTTGTTCATCCAGCTTTGGCAAAGAGATATTACTGGGGGGGCCACAAAATACTCTTCCACGACATGATGAGAGTTGTGTAGTAGTTCTTCAGTACAGTTGCCTTCAACTACATTGTTGGATCTCAAGTATAGACATCTGTCCTCCAGTACGGACTCCATGGGTTCCACCCCGTCCGTGTGCACGGCGTGGAGCCGGTCGGCGAAGGCGATGGCTTTCTCCAGCCACGCCACCGCCTCGCGGCTGCCGAAGTCCACGAGCGCTAGACGCTCCAGGTGCTCCATCACCTCGGCGGTGACTCGGCCACTTCCCTGCGGATCCACCTTGGAAGTGAAGCCCCAACGCCCGCCCAGCGGGGCCCGAAGGCCCAGCCACACTCAAAATGTGACTGATTTCTGATGTTGAAACAATTAGAATAATTTAGATTCTAAATTTGGATTTTCATATGTAAAATGGGAAAAATATATAAAAATATTGCTGAGTAGGCCGGGCGCGGTGGCTCACGCCTGTAATCCTAGCTCTCTTGGGAGGCCGAGGTGGGCGCATTGTTTGAGCTCAGGAGTTCGAAACCAGCCTGAGCAAGAGCGAGACCCCGTCTCTACTAAAAAAATAGAAAGAAATTAATTGGACAACTAAAAATACATAGAAAAAAAATTAGCCGGGCATGGTGGCACATACCTATAGTTCCAGCTACTTGGGAGGCTGAGACAGAAGGATTGCTTGAGCCCAGGAGTTTGAGGTTGTTGTGAGCTAGGATGACGCCACGGCACTCTAGCCTGGGCAACACAGTGAGACTCTGTCTCAAAAAAAAAAAGAAAAAATATTGCTGAGTGACTGTGTTCTAAAGTATAAGACAGGCTTGAATTTTAGCATTTATAACTGTTAAATGGCTCTGAGTTCTAGGGCAATTAATCAACCTCTGTGAATGAGTTTCTTTCTCTGTAAAAGATGAATAGAATCCAGTTTGTAGAGTGTCCTGAGGACTAGAAATATATGTAAAGATGCTCAGTAAATAAATAATAATTTGATGATAACATTAGCAAGCTAACTTTCCAACTTCAATATTTACTAGAATATTATTTTCAGAAGATTTTATTATTATTAGCTCTTTAATGCTATGTTCTGAAATCAACTATCAGATAAATGACATGTCTAGAAATTCCCCACAACTCTTTGTTTTACTGGTTAACTGTGTTTACTTTGGGTGAGGGATCCCTTCTTTTTTTTCTAGTAGAAGTGATTGTGTGAATCAGGTGAAGCAAGTAGTAATTTTAATCATAATCTAATAGAGAAGGGAAAGAATATGTTTAAATTTTGATCCTTAATTTAGAAAGGAAATAATAAGGCAATTGCCAGTTTACTGTAAGCTAAAGGCAAGATGAGTCCTGGGATATAATGAGCACAAAGTTCCTTTCACTGAGAGAGGTAAAAGCTAGCCTGCAGAAATTCAAAATCACTCTTCTCTTGATCTTCCTTTTCTGTCTTTTCTCTTCTTTCATCTGATTGTTAAGTGTTCATATTCTTGGGCATCAAACAGCTGCAGGGATTTTCTTCTTCCTGAACTCTGGATGGTTAAAGGAATGGTCATACTGAGTTTACTAATAGCAGGAATAACTTTGAAAATAAGACTAATGTGGGAGAAGAAAAAATATGTAATAGCAGCTCAAAAGTTTGAAAGTGAAAGAATTATTCTAGTGTTTTCTGAACATATGTTATACTCATAAGAAAAAATTTTAAATCATTTGTCCTGCCGTCTCTCTTTTTCCTTTCTCTCTTGTTGATATTTGATGATTGCAGTCATTTTCAATAGATTTGATTTTGCCATAAGATGCATAAAACAAAGGAATCAAATATACAAATGTATTTTAGCAGAACCATTAGATGATAAACTACAATAAGACACAATCTCCTGGTATGTACACTAGTTCCACAATCCAAAATATGATAATCAGAAACCAAAAATAAACATATATTCTTGGCCAGGTGCGATGACTCATGCCTGTAATCCTAGCACTCTGGGAGACCGAGGTGGGAGGATTACTTGAGCTCAGGAGTTCAAGACCAGCCTCAGCAAGAGTGAGACCCTATCTCTACTAAAAAAAAAAAAAATATATATATATATATATATATATATTTTATATATATGTTCTTGCATAGGTAAACTTGTAGTTCTCCAAATATTCAGCAAGAATTAACTATTTGTTTTACCAGTGATATCATGTTATTCAATATCATCAATCTGTTTTCATTTTTATAAATAATAAGCACCTAGCCATAGGTTATGTTTAATTATGAGTAACTACACAATACAGATACGCAGGCTGTCAGAGAAACATAATAAAATTAGTTATGTATTTAGGTGCATGTAACAGAATATCCAACACACTCCTAATTAACAGAAAATCCTACAACAATGAATTATAGAAATAGAGGTTTGTATTTCTCCCTTATGAAGAAAGTGAAGGTGGGTGGTTTGGCCTTACCATGGATTCATCCTTCCTTATCTTTCTGCTCTATTATCCTTAGCATATGGTCACTATTTTTATGCTTAGAACATGATTGGGCACACGTGCTGGCTTACTATGTCTATTTTAGCCAAGCATATGTTAGCTTTCCTATAAACCCCATCTAGGTCTTTTCATTTATCAGAGCTGTCCCATGATCATCCTTAGCTGAAAGTGAGCCTCAATGATGCACACACATCTTCCTGAGAAATTTCTCTTTGTTTCATCCCTCACAGCTTCCTGGGGCTCTTTCCCTTTCTCCAAAGAGGAAACTACATCTGGCAAAAGATGAAAAGCCCCAGGGAGACCATCCTCTAGCATCACACGTAGGTACAGAACCTTCTTACCAGAGTCTGGGCATTCCCACTCTTTCGGAGAGAAGTCTACAGTCTCATCCCTCAATATTACCAATCCCTGGGTTGTAGCTTTTAGTTTGCTAGACCTGCTGTTTGTTTTTCTGGATTCTTTTCTTGGGGAGATATAGAGACTTTTTAGCTGCTCTGTCTCAAAGTAAGCTGATTCAGTCTCTTCAGTCACTTGGCTTCTATGAGGGAACTCCACTACCTTTTCTTTTTAATTTCATAAATAGTTTACTCTTAAAAAATATAAGAGTGTTTTGAGATGAAATCAGTTTGTTAATTACTAATAATTTTTCCATATTATCTTGGGCTCATTAAGAAATGGTCAGTTTTATCTTTAAGTTATATGGAGAATAGAGTGTTTGTGGAATTAGAAAGAAAAGGAGAACTAAATTAAAGATGTCAATTAATTTATGCTCCGTCTTTAAAATATGAATTGTTTTTTTGTTCTCTAACTACATACAAGCTTATGAGTCTTTAACGTTATACCTTTGTATGGTTTTTTTTTTTTTTTTTTTTTTTTAATTACGCTGTGTAATGTGAACAAAAGTTCTCTGAAAAGGAATTTGGAGGAAAGTACCTTTATTCAAGTGAATAGTTTGCAAACTGGGGAGATGCAGCCTTCAGTGTAAAGTATTCCAGAGAATAAAGAGAAGGGTCGAGTTTTATAGCAAAAGTTCCCGCCCAGGTTCCCAATCAGGTTTGAAACTTGCTTAGTTCTGATTTGGTTGATACAGCTGAACACTGATTGGTTGATACAGGTAAGATCTGATTGTTTGGTTCAGGTGAATTCTGAAAATCCCAAAGATAAAAAGGTACAGGTTTTCAGGGAACTCAGAGTATGTTTGTGCCCCCTTGTCAGCAAATGGCTGCTTGGCTCTATTTTAAATTTAGGGCCAGTTAGCCGCTTGGTATCCATCTTGAAGGATAGGCCCTTTCAGGTTGACATTTGCTCATAGTAATTATCCTTTACGGTTGTCGTTTCTGTGCTTTTTTTTTTTTTTTTTCCTCCCAGCTCTTATCATTCTGCATTAAAAATTTCTGACACTTTTATTTGCTTGTTTATTCATTTTTTGTTTACACCTGGGAGTCTTACATCCTCTTGACGATTTTAGTTGACAGTGCCATTTGGTTGTTTAAGTTGTACTTACTAGTGATAGGAGTTTAGTGAAATACCAGGTCTTTTTTTTGCTTCACTTTTCCAGGGTGTCTTTTATTGAAAACTGTGTGCTATCCGTATGGTATTAGGCAAACCTCTACCCACAAATATAACACATAAGCAGGAAGTACATTGAAATAAGAGTGGTGTCAAAACTAAGCGCTGCAACAGGTTCAAAGAACCTTTAAAGTCGGAGGACATTTGAAAATGTGGTGGAGATTGTTTAGAGAATTACAACTTGTGTTAGATTGGATTTTTTTTAAGAGTTTTTATTCTGAAATAATTAGATACTCATAGAAAATTATAAATAGAATACAAAGAAGGCTCCTGTACCCTTCACCAGGCTTGCCCCAGTGGTAATATCTTGCATAACTGTAGTGTGGTATCGAAACCAGGAAATTGACATTGGTACAATCTACAGACCTTATTCAGATTTCTCATGTTTTTACATAAGCTTATTTGTGTGTGTGTGTGTGTCTATACTTATTTACAATTTTATCACATGTATTATTGTAACTGTCACTACAACGAGGATACAGAACTGTTCCGTTACCACAGAGGAACTCCCTTGTGCTACCCCTTTATACTCACACCACGATTCTCCCCCCACCCATTCCTAACCTTTGGCAACCACTGATCTGGTTTCCATCTCTATACTTTTTTTCATTTTGAGAGTGTTATGTATAAATTAAATCATATATAACCTTTTGAGATTGGCCGTTTTTCACTCAGCATAATGCCATTGAGATGTACTCATATTGCATATATCAATAATTTGTTACTTTTTGTCATTGTCATTGTATGGATTATGGATGCGCCATCCATCTAGTTTGTTTATTCACTTGCTGAAAGACATTTGGATTGTTTTCAGGTTTGGCTATTACAATAAAACTATGATATGAATATTTAGGTTTTATTTCTCTGGGATAAATGCCCAGGAATGTGATGGCTGGGTTATATGGCAAGCATTTGTTTAAGAGGATACTTTGAGTAGCAAGGCACTTTATGGTCCTGTATCTCAGTCAGTTCAAAACCATTGGCAAAGGGCCAAATTTTATTCTGTAAATATTTAAGCTAATAATATGTATCCCAAATTTTTGAAAATAAGTAATCCATGTATACTAATGGAGTTAACCAAGTTAATTTTTTGATGGTCATAATGATTTTTGTAACTTTTATTACAAATAAAAGGGTTTTTGTTGTTAGTATTATCAAACTTGCTGTTTCTTACATATGCACTATGAGTTTTACTGTTGCATATGGATCTTTAGGATAAAATATAGATGGTGACCACATGCAGAAAACTATTCCCCAGAAATGATGTCCCAGGTTATACATGAGCATCTGAGTCACGGGTTGTTTCATTACTTTGTTTATTTAACAAATCTATTTCAACATCCCCTTTATCACAGGTATTTTTCTATGTGATAGAGCAAATATGAGTAAGATAGGCTTCCTACCTGACAGGAGCTCAATTAGACAAGTAAATACGGGTTATTGTAGATATTTATGCACAAAATTCAGTGTAATACAGATGAAAGCATACCTTGTTCTGTTAAGGAAGGGAGAATGCATATACAACAAAGAAGTTTATTTGAATTGCCTTAAATTCTTAAAATTACTTCTCTATAAAAGGAGAAATGATTCTTTAAGAATGTGGACAAAGTTTGTGAGACCTTTTTGGAAATAGTCAAAGAATATAATAGCTAAGACATTAATCTTCATTAAAAAATTTAATGAAGATATGTGAACTTGTATATAGCTTTTCCTACTTAAAGTGAAAGTTTACTTACAAAAGTGGTTCAGTTGCAAAATGTGCTTGTGTAAGAATTGTCACATTGAGAACTGTAGCCTCCAAAATAGTTTATAAATCATATATGAAAACATATCAACGTGTATCTTTACAACCAATAGGCCCATTTTGGAAGGGATAGTAGGCTATTTTTAGGGGCAACAAGGCAACTCCTGAGTAAGCTAAGGGGGCCCATGCCTGAGTGAGTCGGGGGGACATTGGGACCAGCATTACCTGGTTGGAAGGGTAAAGCAAATGGGTAACGAGTGCTGAATGCCTCTTCCTGATCCCACCTTAAGTGTCTCGCCTAGATCAGCACTATTCGATAGAAATTTCATGGCATCGCATATATAATTTAAAATTTTCTAGTAGCCACATTAAAAAAGGTAAAAAGAAGCAGATGAAATTAATTTTTATAATATATATTATTTAACCCAGTGTATTCAAAATAGCATTTCAATATATAATTTGAAAAATTACTGATGAGGTATAGTTTTAATTTGTTAGGTTTTTGAAATCTGATGTGTATTTTACACTGATAGTACATCTCAGTTGGGACTAGCCATATTTCAAGTGCACAATCACAGTGTGTGGCTGGTGGCTACCATATTAGACAGTGCAGGTTTAGATTATATATTTGAAAGAGGAGCTTTTATTAATAGATTAAGAGCTGGTATGACTCCACAAAGAGACTAAAGGGGAACATTAAGGAGGAAGAAAAGTTCTGTCAGCTCTGTGTTCATAAAACAGGTAATTAGACCCACAGAGTTTCTGACTTTGCCTAAGATAGGGACTCAGCAGTTATTGACCAGTGGCATTTTTTATACTGGATGAGAAATGAATGGCTAGTATCTTAAATGTAAACATGGAGATATGCTACATATTCAATTAACTGGTGCTGAGTAGATGGCCATGTTTTCCCCAGGTTATTTGGTGTGACTAGTCCACATTGACCTTTTCATTTAGGTGATTCTTATTTATGTCATAGTTTCTTATGCTAAGTGCATTATACCTGTCACATAAAGCAAAAACACAAACAATACAAAATAAAAACGTGGGCTGGTAAAGTAAACCTGGTCCTTCTTGATAAAGTGCCTGAGATCAGGTGATTGCTCTCTGCTCTAATAGCCCTAGACCTTTCTGGATGTGCCAACTTCACTTGGATCCAGCCCAAATAGCAGCTGTTCCTAACTTTGTTGTCCCAAAAATATTGCTTATGTGTGGTGACTCATTATGACTTGCATTATTCTTGAGTTGGTCTCTGCTTACAAGAGAGGAGGGCTGGAAGGATTGCTTCTCTCTCATACTTAAAAATAGTGATAATTTTGTGGGTGTGTGCATGCATGAGCACATGTGCGCCTTGTGACTTTTTATGGCCTTCATGACTTGCTTTTCTTGTTTCTTCTAGATGGTATTTCCTTCAATATTTATACTTTTTACTTATTTTGCACCTACTCACTTTGATTACTTAATAGTCAGACTTGTAATCATAGTGAAAACATTGCCATTTATAAAAGTATTTGCTCTCATGAGTGATCAATCAGGTTTTTCCAATGGAATACTGTTTTCTTGCTCTTTTTAGTATTGTATTTTCCACACTGTAGCTGCTGAGTACATGCTGACTCACTGAGCATCTCTGGGATGCTGCATGTGTGTTTTGAATTTAAGAAGAGAAGAATATAGTTAGGGAACATATTATTGTCGTTCCATGTTTTCTATAGAACTTAGAATAGAGGTTTGTACTCAAGGAGGGTTTTGCAAATATATATTAACAAGGGGCCTGGTCCAGCTTGTTCTGTAATATTAGAAATCTAAAAATGTTTATTACTATAGTTGTTGGAAGGTCCCTAGAAACGGTTGAGAGTAATTCTTTTATCATGCAGTGGCCTGTGGTGGGCAAAACCTCTCTCACACACAGCTTAACCTTTCTCGTGTCTAATACTACTCATGAAGAAGATTGTAATTTGTGCATTGTGCTTTTATCAGGTTGCTGTTCCCAATGCAGTTAGTGTAATTTTTCATTTCCTAACAGTCCTCGGGCAATTCTGTTTAACATGCTTTCTATTTCAGAACATTCTCCTATTTAAAAAATTTCTTTTGCCTCAGGCCCAACATGCTTTTCCAGCCAGGCCAGTAGTAATTTCTATCCTTGCTGGCTTCATTCACCTTCACTGTTAAAATTCTATGTGGATTCCCTAGGAATGTTTTCCTTTTGTGTTTATGGCATAGCAAATGTTGGGATGCCTTTGCCTTCTATTTGTTGATATTACTCTGGTTCACAAAAATATTGTTCCATTTTTATTACTAGGTGAATACAGGACTATATTTTTATTTCAAATCTTAATTTTTTTATGTCATAAGCCATACTTTGTTTTCTTAATAAATAGAATTTAATTTTCCACCTGAGCTTTTAAAGTTGTCCACAGAATTTTCCTGAACAACAGTATTCACATTAGAATAAGAGACTGATTTACTCATTTCTTTTTTTTTTTAAAAAAAGCATTCAAGTTTATTTAATAGGTAGCAAATTTCCTTTTTAAGGTGGTATCTTAAAAATGAATGAAACAAGTTACCTGGATTGCCATCTCAGATGATCGTGAATTAGGTGTGATTTTGCTTTGAGATGAGACAGCACTCTAAGTTGATGCTCTTGAAGCTGGCTCTGAATTTGGTAATAATGACGTACTCTAGCGGGATTTAGGTTTCTAACTGGGAAAGCCTATAGTTAGGGTGCAGTGGGCTTTGAGGTTAAGATGCAATGGGTCTGGAACAAAGAAAGCCTTTGTTCTCTTACCATAAGGCAGTCTGACCTACATTGAGGTAAATTTTGAAACATCTATTATAATATCAAGCTTTTTAAGAGATTCTAGGGAATATGTGTGGAGAGAGCTAGGGCTAAACTAAAATTAGAACTCTGGCTATATTATAAACATGTATCATACATTTGTATATATCATACATGTTATATGTATATGTGTGTTTTACCACAGATATAACGTGTATGATATGTAAGTGACTTTTATATCATGCCTTGTCTTAATTGGAATGAATGTTTTCTCATTCATTGTACTGATTTCTGTTTACAAACATGGAAGGAAATAGAGATTTTCCTCTCTTTGGGGATACTCATCATCATGTTAAGGAGAAAGAAAGAATACTTCTTTTTTGGGTTATAGTTTGCCTTTTAAATTTCATTGCTGCTCCTCTCAACTTCCATCTGTGTTGACATTTGGGAATTTTGTGGTTACTCTTTCTCAAGTGGAGTGGAAATGCTTAAAACAGGATTTACACTTTTACATATATAACCGAGGCTCTGTCACATTTTGACTCTCTCCAGGTTTAAATACTGTTTCTTTGACTTAAAAAAAAAGAAACATTTTGTTAAACTAAATACTTACTAAGCTTGTAATGCTACTGATTATTGTATATTATTAACATCCATTTTTGCATTGATGGAAAGTTCTGACTGAAAATGCAATGATAAATATTCAAATTTTAGGCACTTAATATCTTATAGCATCAAAGAGATGTTTTTATACAGATGTTATTTGCTATTTTTAAATTACATTGTGGTTTTATTTTCATTTTTAATTAAGGTTCGTTTATAACCTTTATAACCTTAACCTTTATAACACAAATTTGAATAAGCCATAGATAGCCAAATTTGGTGCTGTATGACTTAATGTTGGCTCTGTGCTCTGTTTTCTTAACCTTTTAAGTCCCAGTGAGTTGGCACTTTCTGTGTGTTTGTGTGTGTCTGTGAGAGAAAGAGAGACAGACAGAAAGATTGATTTTTGGGCTGAATAATTAGTAGCCTGGACCTCAGTTCAGTTACTGACACGTTTGCTGGTTGATTCCCTAAGACTCTTTAGCTTATAGTGTTTGTGATAAATTCTTTTAGATAAATTAGATTTTAGATTTTAAACAAATTGTGTGTGTGTGTGTTCTGATATTCTTTGGCAATACAGTAGAAGCTTATTGTAATTTCCTAATGCAGCCAGGGATACTGGTGATGCAGAAGCACTATTCTTAGCTATTTGTACAGATGGAGAGAAAGCAAAATCTCATAATGGCTTTAGCTATCTCATACTTGCCATTTTCAATTCTGCACCTCATGGAGTGGCCTTTGGCTAGTTACTGCAACAATTTCCCTCAATTACAGTTCTCTTCTGCTCTTTATATTTACAACAAAAAGAGTAATTAGAAGTTAGGTGGTCTCCAACATATGACCATGTAGTTTCGTGATTATTTGTTTTTGGTTTTTTGTTTGTTCTGTTTTGGCTTTTCATAAGGGTCAGCATTATATATGTAGATACATACTAGTTAAAAAAAAAAAAGAAATCTTCCCATGCACAGCTGCAACTCATATTTTAAAATTCAGGTATGAGACAAAAATGGAAAAGTATAGATTAAATAAAAACACTGTAATATGTATTGGTAAATTTTTATTTTTAATTGTTTATTATGGGCTTATAGAAAGGGTTTGTAGAAAAAGCCATGCCTAATTTATATGTTTGGATATATGTTTATGGTTAAAAATAGTAAGAAAATAAGCAGAAATATTTTCTAAAGGAACAGAATATATGTCAGTTTGCAAAGGATAGTACACCAAGGTGAAATTGGTTTAACCAGTTTTGGAAGCCTGTGAAAAAACTCAAGTCAATGGCAAAAACTCTCAATAAAATCAAGTCAACTCGAGAATCAGTGTGACTACATTATTGTGTTGCCTAAGTTGATGGACAGGGTAAACTATTTTATTTTTCTATTAAGAAAAGATAGATTCTTAGATTTGAAATCTCCTGAGACAGGCATCAACTCACTCAATATTTTACAGGTAATATATTTTGTTCTAGACGGTATACCTCCATGTTTTGTTCATGAGTAATTTACTGGCTAGTTGGAGGTAATAAGAAGAATCCAGTGATAAATGTTAGTATATAATATTTTGATAACTAAGATGCTTTATATCCAAAATAAATTCCTGAGTCTGGAAGTTATACACCCAGAAGTTTTGATGAGCTTCCCACAAAAATACTTTTCTTAAAATATACAAAATTGCTGACGGGTAGGCTGACAGTGTATGTTGCTGTAGTTAAAAGCGGAGGCTTATATTGGTTGACCTGGATTCGAATCCTAGCTCCCTAACTTATTAGCTATGTGCTACGGTCTGAATGTTTGTATCTTCCTCAAGTTCATACGTTGAAATCTTAACCCCTAAGATGATAGTATTAAGAGATGAGGCCTGTGAGAGGTGATTAGGTCATGAGGGCTCTTCTCTCATGAATGGTTAGTACCTTTATAAAAGAAAACTAAGGGAGCTCATATGTCCCTTCTGTCATATGAAGAAGCAGCAACAAGGCACCAGCTATGAAACAGCCCTCAGCAGACACCAGATCTGCTGATGCTCTGATCTTGGACTCCCCAGCTTTCAGAACTATGAGCAATAAATTTATCTTGCTTGTAAATTACCCAGTCTAAAGCATTTTGTTATAGCAGCTCAAATGGAGTAAGACACTATGTGACATGGATAAATTATTTTACTTTGTTAACCCTTAATTTTGTAATCTATAACATGAGCATAACAATACTAGCTTTATCAAGATTTTGTGAGGATTAAATGGAATAGTCCATGTAGCGACTGACTGGCAAGAAGTATTTGCTTTGTAAATATTATTAATGGTGATAAGAAGATATGGACAATAAAGTGATTCACAGAATTACATTCCAGGGTATGCAGTTTTTATGATGCTTTAAGCCGATGACAAGAACAAAACCCATAACCATACCCAATTGCTAAAAATTAGAATTTTTTGCTAGATTTCTCTGTCCAAGTGATTACATTTGTTATCTTAGCTTTATATCAGTGCTTTACAACCTATGATAAAGGGTTAGTCTTTCTCTTTTTCTATTTTTTTAATATACCGGAGACATACTTCTATGAAATTCAAGAAAAAAGTTACTAGAAAAATTAAACTAAAAAAAAGAAGACATATAAAATAAAAATACTAGTTCTTAAATTAGAGTCAACATATATAAAAATACTCTTCACAACTGCTATAGAAGTTTCTAAATTCTTACTCTTGACTTCAGTACTTATTTCATCATAGACCAGTGATGGCTCAGCACTGGTCCATGGGTCACACATCTGAGCAGCATTGCTTTAAATATCATATATATGTTCATTTACTTCAAAATTCATATCTCTTTAGATTTACACTTGGAGATGACCATCTCTCTCTTCTTTTTTTTTTTTTTCATCTCTCTCTTCTTATTAAATGATGCTATTATCTACTCAGTAGAAATCTATCATTATCATCTCTCATTCTCCTCCCCACTCACCTAGCCAATCCATCATATATGTCTTTTTCATTCTTGCCATTGTTTTATATCTTTACTGCTAACACCTTAGTCCAAAGCCATTATCATATCTGATCTAACTTAGTACTGGGCTTCCTGCTTCTAGTACCCCACCTGCTTCCTTCCATTCTCCATATAGCTATATGAATTATTTTTCTCACAAGTAAGTATATTTATGACCTTTTAGTAGCTTTATTTTTTAATTAGTTTCCTTGGCTGAATGGTATGTAACAATGTATGGTATGTACATTTTTGAAGGGTTAAGAGGCAATTGCAGTACTCTAGGTAGGTTATTATGGTAGCTTAGATTGGGGCGGTGGTTGTGTAAATGGAAAACAATGCTGATTTAAGAGATTGCCAGATAGGGAATAAACCAGAGGCTGGGGCCCATTTAGGAAATTCTAGAGGCAAAGGGATACCATTCTTTTCATGATCTAACTGTGTGTTCTCTCTTCAGGTTCATTACTGAGTCAGGTCTCAGCCTTTCACAGGGATGATTGGCCTATCAGGTAGCCGGTTAATTTGTGTCAGCAGCAACCTGAGTGTAATATGTGGAGTTGGATTCTAAGAAAAGTAGGCTAAGGAGGATGCAGCATACTGATATGACTATACTTAATTCAGATTGAGCCAAATTTATCCATAGTAATATTCTTAACAGGAATCTAGATTTAATGTATAAACTTGAGTATCTGGAAATGGCTCCAACAGTTTGCTTGGTTATTTGACTAAAACTTGGGTTTAACAATGGTCAGCGTTTAATGTGTTTTTGAGCCCTGAACATCTCTAGCTGTGAGAAAGGAGGAAGGCACAGGCAAGTGAGAGTGGTCAAACAGGTTTATTACATGCAGTTCTCTTTTATCCCTCTTCACTCTAAACATTGTGAGATTCCAGAGGACACACAGTTGATTAAGAATCAAGAAATGTATTGGGGAGGGGAGCAGACCTCTGTGGTAGCTCTAGGCTAGGAAATGTCATGGGGATATGCTGCCCCTAGATGCATTGAGTTCAGTGGGCACGATGGGATTCTGGAGTGACAAAGGGCTTTTTTGACAGTGCTTAGACTTCCTGGATAAGGTAGCTGTAATTTTCATAATAGGCTTCAAGTGTGGAGTGGCAGTGAGTGTTTTGAAATGCATTCTTCAGTAGTGGTGGACTAATTGATCGTAATGACCTTAGGAATACAATAAATTGCCAATTTGCTAAATTTTTACTTGATCTCTATAACTGGGGTATGTTGAGCAGGGACTTGACTTGTGTTACTGATATAGGAACACCTTGGAGTCCCTTGATTAAAGGGGAAACTGATTTCTCTTGAGAAAGGACAAGAAATACTACCGCAAATATGTACCTTAAATCTTCCAAGCCTGTCCTGATGGGACATGCTGCTTACTGGGAGGAAGCCCGGACTTTTTATAATTATTAAAAATGGGTTCTCGATTAATCCCTGGGGGAACCTAAATGCCATTGTGACATATCAGTCAGAGTTGAGGCTTATGGAAGTCACGTGGTAAATTGACTTTTGGATGAATCTGCATCACTGTGGGTCAAATTGCCTGGCAGACTAATCCTGTGATTACTTTCCCACTTCCTGAATGCATGGTTGCAGCAGGCATGGGAACTAGCAGAATTTTCACACTGCCTCCTTTGGAGTGAGGACTATTTAGGAAAACCAAGCAGAAGCTTCTGAAACTGCCCTTCCCTAACAAAAGATAAACCCTAAGCAGTACTACATCCTTGGGAACATTTCAGAGATTAGGGCCACCTTCAAACATTCATTGGGTGTTGGGCAGGTGGGAGGGGGGCAGGGATGGGTAAATTCACATCTAATGGGTACAGTGCACATTGTCTGGGGTATGGGCAGGGTTGTAGTTTTGACTCGGGTGGTGCAAAGGCAATATATGTGACCACAGGATTTGTACCCCCGTAATTTCTGAAATTAAAAAAAGATGCAGTAGTGGAGATTCCTGTAACATCACTTTTTGATCAGATGATTGGATGGATGGATCTTGGAAAACAACTATGGACTATAGTAAACCTAGTTGGAGAGTGACTCTAATTGCTTTACTTTCCAAAATGTAGTATACGTTAGTCACCCCTTATCTGAGGGGGATACATTCCAAGGCTCCTCAGTGGATGCCTGAAACTGTGGATATACTAAACCCTGGATATACTATGTTTATTAAAACTGATAACTGAGATGGCTGCTAAAGGACTGATAGGCAGATAGCTTAGACAGCATAGATACACTGGACAAAGGGATGGTTCATGTCATAGGTGGGACAAAGCTGGGACAGCATGAGATTTCATCACCCTACTCAGAATGGTGCTCAATTTAAAATTTGTGAATTGTTTATTTCTGGAATTTTTCATTTAATATTTTTGTACTGTGATTGACTGTGGGTAACTGAGACCACAGCAAGGGGAGACGACTGTAGTCTTTTGAACCTGTGTGCAGCAATTGATTTGGCACCTCTTTTTTTTTCTACACCCATTATTAGATTATGGGCAGATTGTCTTCAACTAGCAGGGAGAGTGGAACACCTTCACAGTTTTAGTGCAGGGTGATGACAGTGTTCTTGATCTCTGTCATAATATGGTTCATAGGGACCCTAGTCATCTGGTTATCTAGAGAATACCATCCTGGACCAGTACACCGAAGCCATCATGCTTTTCAACTTGATGAGCAGGAAGTAGCAGGTTGCCTAGATGGCTTCGTAGGACTCAACATGTGTTAGATGGTGATTGATAAAGTGTGTTTTAAAGCTGGTAATCCTACAAAACTTAGTTTAATACAGTGTTCAAATATTGGTTCAACACTTCTGAGTCTATGGGATTTTTATCTCCAAATGACTTTATTTAAATAAAGAAAAACTAAGAACTCTACATTAATTTGAAAAGAGGGCACTTGCTTTGAACAACTTACATGGTATCAAACCTCTGAAATACAAATTTCTCTATGGCTTTTTGAATTGAGCTTTACCTTTGAATTGTGATTGTTTTTCATTGAATTTTGTCAACTGGAAAATAAATTTATGAAATTTAGTATATTTTACATACATATACTCATGTAAAAATAAACATGGAATTTAAAAATATTACTATATAGTGTAATGATTTGTGTATAAAACTAAAAATAAAAGTTATTCTGAAAAACTTTAGAAATATCAAGCAGAGTTTCTGTCTTCTGATTGATTATACCTACTTCTCTTGAACAAGTAAAATCTTGTTTATATTTAGTAAAATAATATATGATTACAGAAAGTAAGTACCTTTAGAGATAAGAGAGGCACATTTGTCCAACTCTCACCTTTTGTTCAGGTAAAGAAACAGAATTCATCTTAGCAATTTATTGAGTATCTACTATGTGCCAGGCATTGCTACAGACACTTGGAATGTAAGAGTAAAAGAAAAGAAAGAAAGAAAAAAAAACAGACTAAAGTTTATACATTCAAGGAGCTTACTTTCTAGCAGCAGGAGACAGGTGATACACAATAAACCTAACAAATATCGGATGGTAAATGCTATGACAAAAAGAAAACATAGAGGAGTGTAAGAAAAATAGGAATTGGAGGTGGAGGGGTAGTTTTAAATAGGCATGTTCCAGGTTAGACTTGAAGGAGAATTAGTCATGCAGGTATGTGGTGGAAGTGTTCCAGACCTAGGAATTGGCCAGTGCACAAGCCCTGCTGCAAGGGTTTGCCTGGAATATTCAGGAAACAGCAAGTAGGATAGTTTGTCTGGGACAGAATAAGCCAGGGACAGAGCAGTAAGAAAGGACATATGAAAGATAAGGCAGTAAGGCACACATCGTACAGATACTTGTGAATTACTGTAGAGACCTTGGCTGGCTTTTACTGTGAGTGACATGGGGAGCCAACTGAAGAGTTTTAAGGAGAGAAATGACAAGATTTTATGATTTAAAATGATTACTCCGGAGGACTATATTTAAAATAGATTGCAGGAGCTAAGGATGTAAACAGGAAGGCTAGTTATAGCTATTACATAATCCCGATGAGAGATGATGGTGGCTTGGATCAGCATCTTAGCAGTAGTGGTTGTAAAAAGTGATTGGATTCTGGGTATGTTATGAAAGTTGCATCAAAAGGACCTCCTGCTGGATTGGATATAGGAGAAAGAGAGCAATCAAGGATGAATCCAAGATTTTTGGAATGAACAATAGGAAAAAGTTTAAGTGACCTGGCTCAGGTTGTTATTTAGTTAGTTACAGAACTGTACTAGAACTTGGATTTCAATATTTATAGCTTACAGATTTAAATGCTTAAATCTCATAGATGATAGGAGCAATTACCACACTTACTTGGAATATATATATTTTTTGTATGTAGTTGAATCTGGGATTTTTGTTATTTTAGAAGGAAATGGACTGGCTGTGTATGTGTGCCTAATATAAAATATGTTGCATTGTAGTCTAATGTCCTAGATGTGAGTGACAATCATCTTAATAGGAGGTAGGCTTTCTGTTTCATTTTACTTATTGACCTGGCTTAATGCAATTCTCAAAGTGTTATGCATATTTATTGCTTTAACAACTATTTTAATGCTTAGTATATGTCAGGCATTGTGTTTTGTGCTGGGCTTCGGAAATAAATAAAGTAGACAGTTGTCTTCATGGTGCTATATATTGTCTAAAGTTATTGTTTTTGTTTTTCCCATTATAGTAGTTCATATAGAATAATTAGAAATAAAAATTAGTGTTTATTTGGGAATAAAAGATAAGTTTTTAGACTTATCTAATGGTGATGGGCATGTTTATAAGAACTGGAGAGATAATTTATTGAAATGAACTAACTGACTTAACTGACTTCCCCCATCTCCCCTTTCCTTTTTGACATGAATTTTATTACACAAATGAAGAATGATGTTGCAGAGTTACCGTGGTGAAGTTGGCAGATACCACTAAAATGATTATGATTTAGAAGTAACTTTCTCTTGCTGCTCTAATCTGATAAATGGTTATATATAATGTTTTCTGACATGGTATTTGGTTTTGGGTATCTGTTACTTTGGCATTATTCTTGTTTGCCTCTTTTTACTTTTGCCAGTGTGCTATACCTCAGTCCTATTAGAAAGACCTAATCGAAAGAAAAGTCATAGAAATAATAAGTAAAATTATTTGTTTTATAATTTATCCCCCATGTCCAGTTTGGTTAGTTTGTGTTATGCAATAGAGATGAAATATCAGGTTTTTATCCCTGTTCCCCTTTTGCCATTAAAATTAACACAAAATAAAATAAAAAAAAAAGCTTCAACAGGACACAGATGTTAATCAAAATAGTATAATCCAAGGAGCAGTTATTTATAAAGTGAGCATTGATAAAGATCTGGTAATAAGGGAAACACAGTGGATAATGCCAATGGCTTAGCTTCTGAGTTGCTACTACCTGTAGGCCTGAAGGACTAAGGGAAGAAGCAGTTCATATGATCTGGAAGGAAAAAATCACGTAGAGTCATCCGTTTTGAAAATAGCAAGGATCTTAGGTCAGGGCATAGAGTCAACTCAATTGAAGGGAGGGGCCTGGAGAATAAGTATCCTGATCTAGTGCACTTCCTCTTTCTGATTTCTTCCTGGATGTTTCCAATGGCCAAAACCTACCGAGGCTAGAGATCTGTTGATATAGTCCACATAGGTTGTGTTGCTAGGGCAGAGATCAGGGTGTAGAATGATGGAAAATGTGCCTGGAGGGGCAAATGAAAGATGTCTGGCACAGTAGTCTCCCTTTTTCAGGGTAAAATGTTTGGGATCCCCACTCACGTGATGCACAAAGTCCCATCAGCTACCCTGTCATTGATGATGTCATATGGATTATACCCCACTTGAAAAGTAACACATTGGCTACTACTAGTATTCTTCATATAAAATAGCACAGAGAAAAAGACAAAATAACTGATTAAAGTAATATGAAACACAGTTGCTACAGGTCCCATCTCTGTAGATGATCATGAGCCTTAGTTTGTAATTGTAGCTGCTTCTACCTTGGCTGTACAGGGTTCTTTAAGAAGTTAACCTTTATGAGGGACCTTTATGAGGTTCATTCCTGCAGGGTATGAGTCCTTGGTTTTGTTTTTATTAGGTTTCTTAAGATTTCCTTTACTGAGACTAAGTGACTTCCCAGTATATTCCTTGATTCTAAAAGTAGTCCTCCCAGCCTCCACTGTGAAGCTACCGCTCAATTTCCTTTTCTTCTTTCTATAGTTCAGTGGCATGAGGAGCACAAAGTGGCCACGGAGTGGCCTTGGTTTCCAATTAATTGAAAATATGACCATCTTCCTGGGAGGAAGAATTTCCTCCTTTGAGCATGAAGACCTCCAAACTCACCAAGCTTAGGGATGGGATATAAAATTCTCCCAGTAGCAAAATTCTCCCAGTAGCTTATCAGCTACGACAGTAAGAGGGGCTACTCCCACCTCCTCCATTTGATTCCTAGACCCACATTCTGCCTATGGGGAAATAACACTGTATATGGGCTGCTAGTTTGGAGCATATACTGCATCTTATAGGACAAAACTTCAATCCCTCAGGTTGTTGCCTACCAGATGCCATTATAATTGAGCCTTCAGCAGGCCCTTCTACCATTTTATAAAGCCGGCTGTTTGGGGATGTTGGAGTACATAGCAATACCAATGCAATTGCCTGAATGTAAGCTCATTATCTATACAATATGCCCTCTGTCACACAGCAATAGATCAAGTATAAGTCCATTAATGATGATGCTGTTGGAAACACTATAGGCAACAAAGACAAATCTACACCCAGAATATGTGTTTGCCCTCGTGAGGACAAAAATGATGCCCTTCCTTGATGTGAGGGGTCCAGTGCAATTAACTTGCTACTAGATAGTTAACTGATCAGTTCATAGAATGGTAACATTCTGAGGGCTTGTGCGGGCATCCTGTTCTTTGCTGGCTGCATACTTAGCATATACGGTAGCCAGATTAGCCTTGGTGATGGGAAGACTGTGAACCCATATATAGCATCCATCCATGCCACCCTAGCAACTTTGTACATGAGTGAGCAAGGGCTGTGTTGGCTGGGGAAACTGGCTGACTGACATCTACTGAATAGGTCATCAGGGTTCACCTCTTGTGTAAGAGCATATTCCTTCCTGCATGTTCTATGATGGGTATTTGTGTGGGATAGGAATATCATCCTATTTTGTACCTATTCATAGAGGTCAATGTCTGTCACTGAGTTGTAAATTAAGTTTTTTACAAGTTTATGCTCTGCTGGCCAGAACATGTATTTACTAGCTCATATGTCAGTGTAGAACTGTACTTCTTAGTTACTTCTTACTCCAAAGTAAAAAACCACATGTACAACCTAGTTCTGCTCAGTGGGACGAGTGGACTTGCAGTTTACTTCTAACTTGTACAGGCATACTGTGCAGATGCGGCCGTTCTGCAGGCTCATGCATTTTTCCTTCTCCGTTTTCCAGCCATCAGGACTCCCCATGACACCAAACTTGTGGGTTAAGGGAGAGGCAGCAAAGTAGTGGGAACAAGTGACTTGGGAGCTCAGTCTCTTGTTTGGGTAGTTTACTGTTGCCTTCTGGACTTGTTTTGGTTTGGTCTCATATATACCATTTCCATTTTATAATGGGATTTCCTTTTACACATCCATTTTTTAAGGTTTTATGGATCAGGTAATATTCATTTCCATACAGGCAGTTAAAATTCACTTGATGTTTAATGGGCAGGTTGTTAATCTCTACTAGCATGTAGTAGTAAGCTCGGAGCTACTCTTCAAAGGGAGAGTAGTTGTTTGCAGAGAAAAGCGTGGGTACCCTTGATGCACATAGCACATACTAGCTTCTTGAGGCAGAGAGCAGAGAAAGTTAGATGGTGAATTTGGAGGGGCAAACGGAAGAAATATGATAAACTTTGAACACTTTGAAGAATTCTAATGATAAACATTTAATTAGCTTTTTTGTTATTATTTATCTTTTATATGAAAGTGTATCAGTAATGATTGGATTTGGGATTAGAATTTAGAATTAATTTCACAGTAATGGTTTTTTTCATTGTACTTTTTTCTTTGTCAGGAACATTTATTTCTTTTTCCTTTCCTTCTTGTCTTACCTCCCTCCTTGCCTGCCTCCCTCCCTTCTTTCTTTTCTTTCGTTCAACCAGGTAATGATTGGAATGTTTTTCTACTGCATATTCCATTGCAATATATGGCTAAACTAAAGGTCTCAGCTACAGACTAGACTGGTTATTCACTGCTAGCCACATTTACTGTGTCCAGTTTCTTTTCTGTTAATACCTGCCTCTCTCTGCTCTTAGAGGAAAAATTGAGTGATGTGATTTTTGTATTATTTCTATTATCTATTTCTATTAGAATAGATCTATGGACAGGGCAATTAGAAAGCATATGACTATAATTTGAATAAGTCAATTTCTCTTACATTATTATAGTTTCTCCTTATGCCCACCTATGGAGTTCCTACTTCAGAAATTGCTAAATTTTTGTATTTCTTTTTTTTACAGAGTTTAAATTACATTGAATACATTTAATTATCTTTAGGATGACAGACTTTTTGATTTTGTAATATGTATATGAGGCAGATTCTTGCTCAAGGAGATATTTTAAATTCAGGAAATTTGACATCATCCTTATTTCCCCTCAGTATTATTATATCTTTTGGTTCACTTGCAATGTTTTATAGCATTTATGATTTAACAGCTCATTTATATACAAATGAAATGGGTACTGCCAGGAAACTAATGTTTATTGGTAACACTATGATAATTGGAAGGGTTAATTGATAATTCTGTATAATTTGATAATACGATTCTAAATAATCATTATATGAGCATCTTTAAAAATAATCTTTTGCCTTGACGATTCTGGCTGGATGTTAGCTGTAGTGAAAAAAGGCTACATTTAAGAATCTATTACTTTGGAGGCCATCAGGACAGGCTGGAATTATGAGAAACCAAATGTCACTTCAATTTATTCAGCATGAATTTATCTTCCAAAAGAAGCTTAAAAATATACTGCCTACTTTTTTCCTATTTTTGCTGGGAATATCATTTTATAATGATGCTCATATTCTCTTTTATACTTTAGCTTGAAATTTGTTAAAGTTTCTCATCATAATTTGAAGAATTGCACTGGAGACATTTGGCTTTATCTTATGGAATGAATACCAAATGACAGCTGATTTAAAAAATGCTTATTTGTAAACATTTAAATGTAGATCTTCAACAAGTCTGAATTGATAACACTTCTTAAAATGTAGATTTTTGTTCTGGGAATGCCTTGGTCAAATTCCCATCTATTGCCTTAAAGATCCTCTGACATCATTTAATTAATTATTTTTTCCCTTTCTCATGGTAAATTAGTAATTTATCACTCTTTTATTCTCAAATAATCGTAAGATCTGTGGATCTCTTTTAGGAAGATGTTACAAATATTACATTAAGGGAAGAGAATGTGTGCATTTGCTCAATTCCTTTTTGAAGGAAATTTTGCCCAGGAGTTAAGCAGTTTGCATTTTCATATTTTTATTAAAGAATAGTAAGTGTTCTGAACATTGAACTGCCTTGGTTTGGAAATTTGGTTATCAGATGTTACCACGGCCATCATTTCTGCCTTATGGAATAGAACAAAAGGAACCAAGACCCTCCATCCCTCTTCACCTCTCACTGCTGACTTTGAATAAGTCACCAAGGCATAGCCACATAGTCTAGTTTGGCAACAACATTTTGTTTGGTGCCAAAAGCCAAGTAAGCATCATCAGCTCTAGGGAATGACCTCTGGGACATTTGGAATAATCCCTCTGTTGGTACAACCTTGAAACACAGCCCATGTAATGCCGCAGTATTCCTTAGTGTCTTCTGTGTACAGTCATGTATTACATAATGACATTTCAGTCAATGGCAGACCACATATAGGACTGCGTTCCCTTAAGATTATAATGGAGCTGAAAAGTTCCTATCACCTAAACGGCATTGTAGCTGCCTTAACACCATAGTGCAAAGTATTGTTCAAGTATTTGTGGTGATGCTGGTGTAAACAAACCTATTGTGCTTCCAGTTGTATAAAAATATGGCATATACAATTATGTACAGTCCATAATACTTGATAATAAATGACTGTTACTGGATTATGTATTAATATTTACTATACTATACTTTTTATCGTTATTTCAGAGTGTACGCCTTCTACTTATATATAAAAAAGTTAACTGTAAAACAGCCTCAGGCAGATCCTTCAGGAGGTATTCCAGAAGAAGGCATTGTTATCAGTAGAGATGACAGCTCTATGCATATTATTGCCCCTGAAGACCTTCAGGTCGGACAAGTGCAGGGGTGGAAGACAGTGATATTGATGATCCTGACCTGACCCTGCGTAGGCTGAGACTAATATTTGTGTTTGTGTCTTAGTTTTTATCAAAAAGTTTAAAAAGTAAAAAAAAAAAAAAAAAAAAAGTAGAAAAACCTTATAGAGTAAGGATATAAAGAAAGAGAAAGAATATTTTTGTATAGCTGTATTTGTGTGTTTGTGTTGTAAGCTAAGTGTTACTACAAAATAATAAAAAAGTAAAAATTAAAAAGTTTATAAAGTACAAAATGTACAGTAAGCTAAAGTTAGCTTACTGTTGAAAGAAATATATATATATATTAAGTAATTTTAGCATAGGCTGTCCGGATACAGTGACTAATGCCTGTAATCCTAGCACTTTGGGAGGTTGAGGCAGGGAAATCACTTGAGGCCAGAAGTTTGAGACAAACCTGGGCAACATAGAGACTGTCTCTACAAAAAAATAAAATCAGCCATGTGTGGTGGTGTGTTCCTGTTGTCCCAGCTACTTTGGAGATTGAGGTGGGAAGATCACTTGAGCCCAGGAGTTTGAGGTTACTGTGAGCTATGATCATGCCACTGCACTCCGGCCTGGGCAACAGAGTGAGACCCTGTCTCTAAAAAAAAAAAAAAAAAGTTAGTGTAGCTTAAGTATACAGTAGTTATAGAGTCTACAGTAGTGTACAGTAATGTCCTCCGCCTTTGCATTCACTCACTACTCACTTAGTGACTCAGCCAGAACAACTTCCAGTCCTGTAAGCTCCATTTATAGTAAGTACCTTGTATAGCTGTGCCATATGTTTTTTAAACTTCTATACCATATTTTTACTGTACCTTTTCTATGTTTATATATGTTTAGATTTAGATACACAAATACTTACCATTGTGTTACAGTTGCTTACAGTATTTAGCACAGTAACATGCTGTACAGGTTTCTAGTCTAGGAGCAATAGGCTATACCATATAGCCTAGGTATGTAGTAGGCTAGACCATCTAGGTTTACGGAGTACATTCTATGAAGTCTACACAAAGATGCAGTCACCTAACGACTCATTTCTCAGAACATATCCTCATTGTTAAACGATGAATGATTGTAGAACTTGTCTATGTATAAACCTTTGAGTGGTTTCTGTCTCTTTCTGTCCTGAAATGAACATCGCATTGTTGTTAAAAAGAAAACAAAGGCCTGGTTTAGAGAAGGGGCATTTCTCATATATAGTCTCAATACTGATGTATCTCAGGAGAGCCCTGAGGTTACTTTTAGTATAAAAATATCCTGAAGTGGGGGAATGTATTGTTAGAGACTATAATCCTGAAAAGAGGAATAGAATCCTATGAAAAATAAACATATTTGAATTTTACCAAAATTGGAACATCGGGTAAAATTGAGTTTTTGATGTGGTTCATCTTACTGCTTTAAAAATACAAACAAGTAATCTTGATTATCAGTTCAAGTAACTTTTATTAAGAAGCAATGCACTCTCCAATAGACATTTAAAACAGTTTGGTGTACATAATAGTGATATGAAAAAGTTTTTGTTTATATGCATATTTGTATTTGTAAGCCTTATCTTCAGAAATTGGGTCCAGTAGCAAACATTTTGTCAAGCATCTAGAAATTTTGATTTTGTTAAGCCCCACAGTTGAGTCAGATGCAGATGGACGACATTTAAAAAAACACACTTTTTTTGAATGATATGTAAGTTTAAAGGTAGTTGTTGGCTTTAGAGAATTTACGTGACTCCAGTGTCTAAAACTAGTGTTAGTATTAGGTTTTAGAGTGTTTGGGTATGATTGTATTTTCACTTCTTTTTTCAAATTTTAGATTTGCATTTTTTATTTTGAGAAAATTAATTTTTTCTTATGAATGAAATTTTTTTCAATGGAAGATACCACATTTTCATGTATAAAGATGAAATCTTTAAATCAATGTTTGCTAACCTAAGATATTATGACTACAGAGGGATTTAGGGATTGTGTGAAGGCACTGTGGAAGCTAGAGATAGACATTTTGGAATATTATTTTGTAATCGGAGCTTTTACTGTTTTTTTTTTTTCTGGAGAAAAGATTTTTTTTTTTTGTCTTGAAACATCTGTGGTTCTTCTTATTGACTAGAAAGATCTCAGAGAGTGGCTGACTTTGCTTAGAGATCATAATTTTGATAGACATCTAGATACTGCAGAATTATAGGAAATAATTAGTGAACAGTGTCTTAATGTACTTATTATCATACTTGGAAGCATTCTCATCTTTTAAATTTAGAATGTTAATAAGAAAATGCTGGCAAATACTATTTTAAATGTGAATTTGGAAACAAATCTAGTTCTACTTTAAATGGGTTGTATAAAATATTTTAAATATATGCATATATATTTTCTATAGGATGAAAATTTTGTTGCGTTTGGACTTTTCTCAATTATAGCCATGTTCACTGAACCAGTACAGGAACTAAGAATGGAGTCTTATGTAGAAAAATGTCAAATATACTTTTCTCAGCAGTTGTTGAGTTGCCCAGTTCTTGATGGGGTACAATTATTGTTTAGATGTTGATTCTAGCAGCAAGTCAAAGGAAGGGGATTTGAAACCTAGTGTTTTCCAAGGATTAGAAATAAAAACAAAGAAAGCAAAACAAGCAAACATACAACGAAAGCTCAAGCTTTGATTTTAGAGTTAATTTGTGAGGCTGCATGACTAATGCTTTTCCTAGTACTGCATACTGGCTGTAAGCAGGAGGCAGAGCTGCAGATACATAATTACATGGCTGCTTCTGTCTTCTCTGGGAGTTTTTAAACAGAAATAATGTTACTCTTGAGGGTGCAGAGCTGGACTTTTGTGCTTTGGTGGTAACCAGTCTTAGAAGCGAATGAGTATGTCATGCTTCAGTGCCACTGTTTTTAGTATTTATTGTTTGTAAGCATGATTTTTGAGAATGTTGCTGGAAGAAGGAAGGGAAATAGGTATTGAAGCAAACAGTAATAAAATAGATCTGACACTGGAACACTGTGAACAGGCAGTGAAGTAATTTAAGATGTATTGTACTGTTTTTTTAAGAAAAAATATAAGGTGAAAAAATTAAATGTTTTATTTTATTGTCCTGTCCATGGTAGTTTTTATTTAAGTATAGAAACTTTGATATTGTAGTCTTCTTTAAAAAAAATTAGTTTTATTTAATACCAAGGCTATGTGTCAGTTCTGGCATAGGGTGGAGCCGACATTTTGAGGATGAGTAAGGAATATCTGGGAGCTTTGGGTATGTTATATCCTTGAGGAAGTGATGCTGTGAGCAGATAACACTAGGGAGCCCCATCAAACTGTAATTTCTTGAAGACAGGTGCCAAATTTTATTCATTTTTCTTTACTTCCAGAGATATTTTATTCAGGAATGCCTACTAGGGATGGGGAACCTGAAGCCTTGGGGCCACATGTGACCTTTTGGATCCTTGAGTGGGTCCTTTTGACCAAATCCAAATTTCACAGAACAAATCCCTTTCCCTTTATTAAAAGGATTTGTTCTGTAAAATTTGGATTCGGTCAAGGGCCTGCACTTGGGGAGCTGGAGGCCCACATGTGGCCTTCAGGCCACAGGTTCCCCACCCCAGCAAGAGCCTCATGCATTCCATTTTGGCAGAGTGGCCGGTGTTAGTGGAAATATTATTGATTTAGGACAGTTATGACTTCGCTTATAGTGATTTGAGCCAGTAGAATTGCTAATGAGATGTAAGCTTTCATTTTCTGGTTGTCCTCCCCATCCCTTTCTCATCTGCTTTTCAACACACAGTCTTTCAGACTTTTATTAAAGTAGACAATTGGATTAAACGTGCTCTAACTTAAAACTTTTAAGTTATTTTTTTAGACAAACAATTCTAAAATGATATAGATCCTTTTATAATTTACTTCATATTCTCTTTTTGCATGTTTATGGTAGAAAAATATTGAAAAATGAGATAAAAGTAGACAACTCTTTTAGAACCCATTATCAAGAGATCGTAGTTATATTTGGATATATAATCTTTCAGATAATTTTTCTATACATAAGTATACATCCATAATTAAATGAGCAATAGAAAACCTTTTAAATTTGATTTTTTCACTTAGCAGTGTATTATGAACATCTTTCGATGTCACTAAATCTCGAACCAACATTTCCTAATATTTCATATATGGAATATCACATACATATTCAATAAAATCATATCTATGATATGCATAGACATTGCTTAATAATTAGAAGACATTATATATGAGTATAAATTCTAACAGCTGAGTTTTCCCACAAGAAGTTTGGGAATTCTCAAAATGGATTTGAAATTGAGTTGAATTAAACACCCTTACAAGTCATTATTATGATGGTGACTGTTTTTAAGGTACTTTAACATAAAGTTAAAGAGATCCTTAAAAATTCTAGTTCTACTCTTACACTGCTGGTGGGACTGCAAATTAGTGCAACCTCTGTGGAAAAGAATTTGGAGATACCTCAGCTAAAAATAGAAATAGCATTTGATCCAACAGTAACACTATTAGGCATCTACCCAAAAGAGCACAAAACATTCTATGATAAAAACACCTGCACCCGAATGTTTATGGCAGCACAATTCACTATTGCAAGGATGTGGAAACAACCCAAGTGCCCATCAATCCATGAGTGGATTATTAAAATTTGGTATATGTGTACAATGGAATATTACTCAATCATAAGAAAGGACAGTGATCTAGAACCTCTTATACTTTCCTGGATTAAACTTAAGCCCATTATCCAAAGTGAGGCACCACAAGATCGGAAGAGTGGGCTCCACTTGTACTCGCCATCAAATTGGTACTAATTGATCAACACTAGGGTGATCACATGGCAGAAATACTCTCCAGGGATTAGGGGGATTTGCTGGGGGTGGGGTGCGGAGGGGGGTAAATCCACAACTAAAGGACACAGGGAGCACTGTAGGGGGGAAGGGCATGCCTTTAACCCTCGCTTGGGTGAGGCAAAGACATAAAGTGTAACCATAATGTTTGTACCCTCATAATACCCTCAAATAAAAAAAAAAAAAAATTCTAGTTCTGCCAATAATTTGCTGAGTGACCTTCATCAAGTAACTTAACTTTTGTGATCCTTGGGTTCCTTATTTGTGCAATGAGAACAGAATTCTTAACACATAGAATTGAGAGAATTGAATGAGGTATTGTTTGTAGAGCACTTAGCATAATACTAGATACACAGTAAATGCTTAATAATAGGTAGCAATTATTGAAATCACCCCACATTGTTAAGCAGTTTTCTAATCCTACAAGTATCTCCTGGTGAGACATGCTGAGAGAACCATTCCTTCAGTCTTTCTTTCTTAACGGATGTTGTACAAGATGTTGAGGACATAAAATTAAACAAAACATGATCCTTAACTTTAGGACACCTATAATCTGGTAGGGAAATTATGTCAGAAGAGAAATTTATAGTACTCTGTGATTATACCATTTGGGCAGTGTTGCCAACTTGAGAAAAGTTGTCCCATAAGTAAAGAGGAGCCTTATGTGAGTTCACAATTTCACTTGTTTTGATTATGAATAGGCTGAAACATTAATTAACTGTACCAGTATGTGATCTGGTCAAAACACTTTGGGAACACAGAATTGGAAAACTGTTGCCCAAGCAATACAATACAAGGCCTAGGTGAATGTAAAGTTTCCATTTTACTATGTTGAATAGGGTACTAAATTAAACATCAGTATGACATTATTAGGAAACAGATATAGAGATATAGTTGTACTACAATAGAATTTAACTGTGGGTTTTCTTTTAAATCAGTTTATAGCATTATGGTCTTGGTTATAGTAGTTTAATTTGGTGAGAGGACTTGATAATATGGTAAGTGAAATTTATAAATGTTATTTTGCATCCATACATTATTATAAAACCTACCGAATAATGTTTCTCAGTAACATTTAAATACCTTATCTCAAGCCCAATTTGGGTGAACATTTAAAAGTATAAAATATGTAATTTGGGAGAAATTATAAACAGAGACATGCAAACAATATGGAAGACCACTGTGCTTGCCAAACTGTACCTGTGCTTTCAGACCTATTCTTTTTGGTCTGTGTTAGGTCACTGGCTGTAAAAAGAAATTTATGGGTGTGTATATATGAGATATGCACAGTGTGTGTGTGTATAAACATATGTGATACAAGATAATTTATATATATATTTAGATGGATAGATAAATATAGATATAAAGCTTGAATTTTTATAACTTAAAAATTATATCTTACCAATATATCGGGAGTCACTATGAAAACACTTTGATCTTTGTAGTTTTGTCCAACAGAATTTGAAACCTTTATCTCTTTCAGTAAAGGCAAAGAACTGTCATAGAGTGTTTGATAGACCTTTGATATGTCACTGCTGTTTAGTCCAAAAGATGTAGAGGTTTTTTGGTTCAATATATATATATATATATCTCCTTGGATTCTTTTATATATATAATTAATAACATATTGCCTACTACGCTATTGTCAAAGTAAAAATTCATTCATTTATATACTGTTTCTAATATAAAAAACATTCACAAATCTAAAGTCCATGGCTATATGGCTATATTTAATAAATTCATAAATGTGGTTGGGTTTGTTGATTTGCTAAGTGCCAGTTTAAATGTTTTCTGATCTTTGACAATTTTTTAGGTGAAAAAATTAGTTTGTTAGTTTTTAGCTCACAGTTGATATAATAACTATCCAGTTTGGAACTGTAAACAGATATATAAATAGTACTTCCTATAGCTCTGATATATAATTTCAAACTGTCTATCAAAGTAGTACTTCAAACTATATTTCAAACTATATATTTAAAATAGTACTTGCCTCCAGTTCTTGCTTTAACTCAATTAATTCAAGTTCATTGTGATAGGCATACCTATTCCCAAATAAAAATTCTGTGGACAATTAGAATAATGTGATTTTTGCTCCTTGTTAGATTTAAAAAAACAAAATAGAAAAAAAGTTAAAATTCTTTGTGAATTTGTTTAGTTACTATAAATGATACATTTTAATGTTTTTCAAGTGAGTTTTCTGGTGATTTTATTTCTGACCATTTGTATCACTCTTGTCTATAGAAGAATTTTTTTTTCTGATATTCAGTTTATTAAAATTATTTAAGAAATACTAAGTAATAAATAATTGAAATTTAGTATAGAAGTTCAAGTCATCTGGAAAACTGCAAAGCATAAAACTTACTGGGTGATATTCTGAAGAATGATTAACGACAAACGTTCTGGGATTTACATTCCAGCTTTACCCACATACTAGCTCTGTGACCTTGACAAAATTGCTTTGCATCTTCAGTTTTCTCATCTGTATAATGGTAATAATAATAATAACCTCCCACCCATTTTGGGTTATTGTGAGAGCTTATATAAGTTAATATTTGTCAGCTCTTTAGAATAATCCCTGGAACATAGTAAGTACTCAGAAGGTGTTAGTCATTATAATTTACAATTTGTCATATTTACAAATTATAATTTTTCTATTGGAAGAATATTTCTTTGGTTTTATTTGCTGTGCTTTTAATGTTTCATAGATGGCTTACATACTGCATTATATTTTAAGAAAAAAGATATACCTAAAATTATGTTACTTATACATAATTAAATGTACACTTTCTGGTGAATTAAATATGTGGGCGATGTCCCAAATAACCTTTGTGTTA
>NW_012147078.1:1385541-1387221 GCF_000956105.1 Propithecus coquereli | reverse complement strand
TTTTTAAGAAAAAATATAAGGTGAAAAAATTAAATGTTTTATTTTATTGTCCTGTCCATGGTAGTTTTTATTTAAGTATAGAAACTTTGATATTGTAGTCTTCTTTAAAAAAAATTAGTTTTATTTAATACCAAGGCTATGTGTCAGTTCTGGCATAGGGTGGAGCCGACATTTTGAGGATGAGTAAGGAATATCTGGGAGCTTTGGGTATGTTATATCCTTGAGGAAGTGATGCTGTGAGCAGATAACACTAGGGAGCCCCATCAAACTGTAATTTCTTGAAGACAGGTGCCAAATTTTATTCATTTTTCTTTACTTCCAGAGATATTTTATTCAGGAATGCCTACTAGGGATGGGGAACCTGAAGCCTTGGGGCCACATGTGACCTTTTGGATCCTTGAGTGGGTCCTTTTGACCAAATCCAAATTTCACAGAACAAATCCCTTTCCCTTTATTAAAAGGATTTGTTCTGTAAAATTTGGATTCGGTCAAGGGCCTGCACTTGGGGAGCTGGAGGCCCACATGTGGCCTTCAGGCCACAGGTTCCCCACCCCAGCAAGAGCCTCATGCATTCCATTTTGGCAGAGTGGCCGGTGTTAGTGGAAATATTATTGATTTAGGACAGTTATGACTTCGCTTATAGTGATTTGAGCCAGTAGAATTGCTAATGAGATGTAAGCTTTCATTTTCTGGTTGTCCTCCCCATCCCTTTCTCATCTGCTTTTCAACACACAGTCTTTCAGACTTTTATTAAAGTAGACAATTGGATTAAACGTGCTCTAACTTAAAACTTTTAAGTTATTTTTTTAGACAAACAATTCTAAAATGATATAGATCCTTTTATAATTTACTTCATATTCTCTTTTTGCATGTTTATGGTAGAAAAATATTGAAAAATGAGATAAAAGTAGACAACTCTTTTAGAACCCATTATCAAGAGATCGTAGTTATATTTGGATATATAATCTTTCAGATAATTTTTCTATACATAAGTATACATCCATAATTAAATGAGCAATAGAAAACCTTTTAAATTTGATTTTTTCACTTAGCAGTGTATTATGAACATCTTTCGATGTCACTAAATCTCGAACCAACATTTCCTAATATTTCATATATGGAATATCACATACATATTCAATAAAATCATATCTATGATATGCATAGACATTGCTTAATAATTAGAAGACATTATATATGAGTATAAATTCTAACAGCTGAGTTTTCCCACAAGAAGTTTGGGAATTCTCAAAATGGATTTGAAATTGAGTTGAATTAAACACCCTTACAAGTCATTATTATGATGGTGACTGTTTTTAAGGTACTTTAACATAAAGTTAAAGAGATCCTTAAAAATTCTAGTTCTACTCTTACACTGCTGGTGGGACTGCAAATTAGTGCAACCTCTGTGGAAAAGAATTTGGAGATACCTCAGCTAAAAATAGAAATAGCATTTGATCCAACAGTAACACTATTAGGCATCTACCCAAAAGAGCACAAAACATTCTATGATAAAAACACCTGCACCCGAATGTTTATGGCAGCACAATTCACTATTGCAAGGATGTGGAAACAACCCAAGTGCCCATCAATCCATGAGTGGATTATTAAAATTTGGTATATGTGTACAATGGAATATTACTCAATCATAAGAAAGGACAGTGATCTAGAACCTCTTAT
>NW_012147078.1:1345015-1383176 GCF_000956105.1 Propithecus coquereli | reverse complement strand
TAGTTGTCCAGATCCTTTCTTTCTATTTTTTAGTAGAGATGGGGTCTCACTCTTGCTCAGGCTGGTCTTGAACTCCTGACCTTGAGCGATCCACCCGCCATGGGCTCCCAGAGTGCTAGGATTACAGGCGTGAGCCTCCGTGCCTGGCCGTTTTTTTCTTTCTGGATTGGGACAGTTTAGTACTCAACTAAGAATCAAAGAAGTTCAATATATGGATTATAGGTTCATACACCTGGATGGGACTTTTTGATTCAACTTCTTCATTTTACAGAAGAGGAACATAAAACTTGAGGTGTTTATCTCCCCAAAGGTCACATGGCTGGTACCTTAGAGTTGGGTCTAGAAAGTGTTCTCTTTTGACTCATTAACCTCCCTCTCCATATTTTTCCCCCATGGGGAGTATAGAATTTTTAACAGTGTTTGAGTAACAGTGACATTCATACCAAAAGATAGAAAATATATAAGCATCATTGCTTTTAGAGTCTTCATTGATAAAATGAAAGTCACATTAAGAACAAGGTTCTAGTGGGCTGGAATTGCTTCTCAGCAAGTTAGTTGACTACACAGTCTCAGAAGCACACTGCTGTGCAGATTATAGTCCTTTTAGCAGAAGACCTAAAGCTTCTATCTCTCTAGTCCATCCCACTGGTCTTTGCCATGTAATTTTTCCAAAAAGAGAAACCTGCATACAGAAGAGCAGAGTATTATTTGAGCCAAGATCTGTTGAAACATTAAGTCAGAATTCTTCCTAGAAATCAGTAGAGTAAGACTGTGTTAGCTCATGTTTCATATTACACAAGAGAAAATAAACTGAAAGGTCAGTTGAACAGTTACAGCATTGCCCTTTTCCAAGGTAATCAGCAGAGCATGTAGCAAAGACCTGAACAGGAGCGTGACTGGAAAGAGAGAGGCTGATAAAGAGGCTGGCAGCTTAAAGTGCTTGGGACAATACTTGACACTTCTAGGCCTGAGCAGATGGGCCATCTCACAGGGCTTACCTTCAGTAATTCTGATTTATTGCATTCAGATGATTTTTTTTTAAGTTAGGCAGCCAGGTTTTCACTTTGCCAGAAGACCCTAGAAATTTAATATTGACCATTAATCATACCTCTGTAAATTGCAAGGGCAATATATTATTAATTTGCTTGCAACCAAGAGACAAGGCACAGTGATTAAAATTAATTTCTAGTTACGTTTTGTTAATTTATTCTAATTAATTACTCTGTTAAGAAGTCAAAATATGTTAACATTAATGGCTATATAGTAGGTTCTGTAAGTTTGTCATTAAACATTGTAGTATTTCCATTATTCTGAATGTAGGATTCTAGAAATAAGTACGCTGTTATTAAAAGAAATAAGGAGTTGTATAAGGCTTTCTAAGTGATACAACTAAGTGGACTATGTCCAATGCTTTTGTTTGTTGAATAGGAACATTTTATTTTTTTTGACTGTAGGATTTAGGCCTAAAAGGATCTTAGTGATAATCTCCCCTGAGTCCCTCACATCTATGGCCTAGTACCAGAATTGAGAAAGAACATTTATTTTTTTATTAATTTTTTTTTTTTTGAGACAGAGTCTTGCTCTGTTGCCCAGGCTAGAGTGTCGTGGTGTCAGCCTAGCTCACAGCAACCTCAAATTCCTGGGCTCAAGCGATCCTTCTGCCTCAGCCTCCCAAGTAGCTGGGACTACAGGCATATGCCGCCATGCCTGGCTAATTTTTTATATATATATTTTTAGTTGTCCAGATCATTTCTTTCTATTTTTTTAGTAGAGACGGGGGTCTCGCTCTTGCTCAGGCTAGTCTCGAACTCCTGACCTTGAGCGATCCACCTGCCTCAGCCTCCCAGAGTGCTAGGATTACAGGCGTGAGCCACCGCGCCAGGCCGAGAAAGAGCATTTAATGAATAACAGCCACCATTTATTTTCAGGATGCACTTTTAAATACTAGCAACTCTAACTTTTAAAAGATAACAGTTTTGAATTGACCTCATTTTCCCCCTACCAAAAGAAAAGATTTAATGATTTCTATATAACCATAATTCCTATATATAGTGAGACTGAAAGTAGCAAATTTCCATTGCATTTAACTTTAGATTAAGTAAGAACAAAAACTATTATTTAAATAGCTTTTATTCTTTAACATCAGAAAATAAGACACCAACTATTTGCTCTTAAATATGGTCTGACAATGTGTTTCTTAGATTGGTCACACGCATTTGATTGTGTTTTAGAGATAGTACACTATGAATAAGATCTTAAAAAAGGTTAAAATTAGTAACACCCTTAATGTTTGCTTATAATCAATCAAATTAAGGTTTAGATCTTATTGTACTATAATTAGCATGGTAGAACTATTCCATTTCTTTTTCAAGATTTTAAGTTTTCTTTTTCTACTTAGAAATCTCTTCATATCTCATTTATTTTAAAAAGGAAAAATGAAACATACAATAAAATAATTTATTTTTTATGGGCTAGTTATATATAAGCACAACCACCCTGACATCAATGATATTGTTGTTCTGTTTTGTAAATGAGTAAGCTGAAATTCTGAGGTTATTTACTGAATATCTAAGGTCAATTGAGCCTAGCAATAAAACGCAGTCTTTTATTTCTAAATCTGTTCTTGCTTGTGTGTTACCATGCCTCGCACATAATAGGTGGTACACACCAATTAGTCATGTACTAATTGCATATATGAAACAACTCATTTAATTAACATCTAGTCCCAAATCTTATGCACATAGGCATTGATAAAGATTATTATAGTGAGAAAGTTGCTTGAATGAAAACCACAGACCTGCATGAAGCTATCAGTTTGAGGAGAAATGAAATGATGGGAATTAACTGTCTGCCACTCACTTTTAATCAGTTCTCCAGGGTAGACCTAAAGTTCAAAGTAGTTTGCATTCTTCTTAAATAGCAGTGACTGCTGAGAGTGATGTGTTTTGACTCCTGGCAGCAGATGGTGTCTCCACTGGGTCATCACATTCCCAGTTTATTATTCGCCTATGTAGATCTATAGATTTGATCTTGATATATGTACAAGTTGACGAATTGAATTCTTAAGTGAGATAATATATTTCCTTATATAGCTGGTTCCTTGGTCACCCAGGACCTTCAGGAGGAAGTGGTGAGGAATTTATCTAAAGACTCCTTCCCAATTTCTCTTTCTTACTGGTTCGTTATTTGTCCCACGGGCCTTTATTCCTCTATACATCCGTGTTGTAGTGCTATGAACTAAATGTTTATAACCACTCAAAATTTGTATGTTGAAACCCTAATCCTCAATGTGATGTTATTTGGTTAGAGATAGGGCCTTTGGAAGGCAATTGATTAGTTCATGAGAGTGGGGCACCCATCATGGGATTAGTGACTTTGTAGGAAGAGACAGGGGAGAACTTGCTTTCTCTCTCTTCTCCAACATGTGAGGATATAATGAAAAGTTGGCTCTCTGAAAACCAGAAATAGTGCCCTCACCAGACACCAAATCGCTGGTCCTCCATCTTAGACTTTGCAGCCTCCAGAACTGTGAGAAAAAAATGTTTGTTGTTTAAACCACCTAATCTATAGTAATTTGTTACAGCAGCTCAAACTGACCAAGACGTGCAATGTCTGGCCTCTTCAGGTAGCTGCCTCAAGCCACAGTCTCTATAGGTCTAGTCAAGCAAAGCACAAGGCCTGGGGGCCAGTGGGGATTGAGTGAATCGGGAAAGCACATACACTATAGGTGTATTATAGTTATAGTGAATTATATCTGTCTTATATTTTAACAGGCTATTGATTTTTCTGTTTATCTTAAGTCTAGCAATCTTATTGAATATGTTTATTTTTCCAAAATAATGTTTATTCATTATTTCCTGCAAAAGGTGTTGTGCTGAGAATTTTAGGTACATTATTTCATTTGATTTTTAAAGCAACCTCATAAAGTAGCTTCCATTATTATTCCCGTTTAAAATTAGGAAATTTAGTCTTAGTTACAGTTGGTAATAGGTAGGATTGGGAATCAAATTCAAGCATTATAATCCTAATCTTACATCTGACTCTCACCATTGTATCACCATTGCCCAGAAAGAATCTGGCAATTAATAGGTGCTCAATAAATATTTGTTCATTGAGTATTTTTAAGGTGCTTGGAATGCATCTGGGTGCAAACCAGATAATTTTTCTCGTTTTTGTGGAATTTACATACTAGCTATTTCTGTTTCCTGGTTGTAAATCTTTTTTAATACCTTATATAATATAATGCTTTTATACTCTTTGCTTTCTGTTCTACTGTCTTCCACACATAAGAAAGAATATCTTGAAGATATGACTTTGTAATGCCTTTCATCTCTATGTTCTTGTGATTAGCATAGTTCTGGATATACTGTAATGTTTGTGTAATGAACAGATGGATTCACTACTCCTTGCTGGTCACCTTTATTCAAATGGTCCCGTTTTTACTGTTCCTGATAGATGAAGTCAAAAGTGTATGCTAAGTTGGATACAGATTGGAAAAGCTACTGGAATTTTAAATGGAATTTGGAAAATGTGTGCATTTACTATGGTGGTTATTGGTATTTTAACATTTAAAAATAAGGAACAGCTTTCAAAAATAAGAAAGCATATATATAATGATGTCATTTTAAAAATTCTTTTCATTGCTTAATCTTGTATAACCACAGGGTCCATAAATCATTATGCTTAATAGTTTCTTTGATAAAGACTTCATTAATTTATGGACTCTACCTTCTAAAATTAATCCTTTAAAATGCTTCTTTTAAAACATCTCTGAGCATAGCAGTTGTCTCCTCTGTAAAGTCTTTAAGGGTTTTTATTTTTTATCCAATTTATTATCTGATTGAAAACTATTTTTTTCATCCTGATTGGCCACGGGATTTCTCGACCTCTTCTGATCTGACTACACACAGCTAGTCATCATGTCAACAGGAACCATCTACTTTTTACACATGTAATGCCCTTCTCTGCCTTTTTTCCAGCTGTCAAAATATACTACTCATCCTTCAAGATAGAGCAGAAATGCTAGCTATTCCCTAGAAGCATTCTCTAATCTCCTCTTCTCCCAGTCAGACCACTAGTTCCTTCTTGTTGTCTTGTTATTCTTCCGTTAACACTTGCTCATCTCAGTCCTGTCCTGTCATGACTTGGACAGTAAATTTTCCATTCAACTGATGAACATCTTAAGAGAAGGATCTTGTTTTATGTAACTGAATTATTAGCACACAATAAATATCTTTATCCTGCAATGAATATGTTGGGTTTTTTGTTAAATAATTGCCCCCAGTTGAGGAACATAAGATAAAATACACACTGTAAAATCTCAAATGCCTAACCTTCATTTGACAGCCTTAATCTATGGATGATTTTGTATATTCTGGATATTTTTCACATAAGGAAGAAACTTTCTGCCAGACGCCTGAAGTCTTTTTAAAGAATAACTTTAAAAGCTATTTTTTTTCCTTCAAAAAAATCTCCATTCTCTCTTCCTTTAAACTTAATTCCCCCCTTTTTAGCTATTAAAAATTCTTCTTGAAATTTTACTTATGTGCTTTTTCTTGTTTCTTCTCTAGGTCTCCCTAGGAAGGAGATGACAAAACAAAATCTGGAAAATTAAGCTAGCAAGGAAGGAATTTTTCTCATGGGTTTCTTGGCTTCAGGCCTACTGAGAACCACTCGAAAATGGATTCTACATCCAGGACATTTCAGATGAGGGATGAGCCCTGACATATCTCCTGTGTTTATATCTTTGTCTAAATTAGAGCTTCAGTACTGATCTAGAATGAACCAACTGTCTTCCAGGGGAACAAAGTTTATAGCTCGTTTCATTTTTTTTCCATACCTATCTCCTGCTACTTCTTTACAGTAACTTTTTTTTCCCCTGGTCAATCTAATCTACTTAATTTTCTTTCAGACTTTCCATAATCCATCCATTCAAATAAATGATGGAGTACCTAGTATGTGTTGTGTATTAATATGTTTATATTTGTAATTTTAACAGAATGAAAGAAATAGATTCTCAAATACTTTTGGAATGTGAGGGGAAAAATCTTAATGTTTGTTAATAATTACCATGTACATTAAAATCTAAACAAGATTTATAAGTAAAAGAAAATGGTAAACTAAAAAGTACACTAAAATGTTGCCACTTTTAGGTGGAGAAAAGTTACAGCCAACATGTGTGGAACACTTGCTGTCTGCTGTGGGGAAGGCTCACATGGTGATTTCATAGATTTCCTACAATCTGTGAGGTCCCCCTTCTCCCTCTCCTTAACGGGGGAAGAAAATGTGGAAAAAGGAGGTTAAGTGACTTGTTCAAGGTCATGTATAGTATGTAACAGAGTTAGGATTTAAAGCTAGACTGTTTGTTTCTAGAAACGAAGCTAGTAACATCTACAACTGATTTTCTTAATTATCAGATTAATTACCTTACCAGTAAAACATAAAGGACTTTCTTTAAAAGTAAAGTATGACTTTTAATTTGAAATTTACTTCAAGTACACCTTTCGTGATTAATGTTCCTATTGCTTATTACTTTCTTGACCTTGGATAATTTACATATTTATCTGTGCCTCTATCTCTTCCTATGTAAAAGGGGATTAAAAACATCCATGTAGAGATCAAATCTGATAATATTTATCGCAGTTCTTTATATCTGTACAAAATGCTAGCTCCTATACTAACTTCATTTTATGTTCTTGGTTACTAAACATTTGACCTAGTTTTTAAATATCCTATAAATTCATAGCAAAATATTAAGAGAGATGACTGTAGTAGGCGAGGGCACAGGCATGATGAGCCTGCTGTATCCTCAGGCATTTTCTTTTTTGAGCCACAATGATTTCAAAGTGGAATGTGTATTTCTGTATCAGAAGCCATAGGGCTGACCTTGAGAGAAGTCAAGATATTTAGTTAGACTAATATGCTATAATCCTGTTTCCATTGAAATTTTAGCAAATGGGACATTTGAAAATTTAAAACTTCTTAAAAAATAATTTTTTAAACGTAAACTTAAAATCTAAAAATGTGTTTTTAAGGCATTATACCCACATTAACAACAAAATTATTAACCCATTTATTTAACCTCTCAAAGTTCATACCTTTTTAAAAAAATCAACAATTTTTCTAGTGTTATGATATACATGTATATGTATTTTTTGCTCTAAGTCTAAATATTTTTGATTGTTCCACAATGTTTGATCATTTTATTTTATGTTATTACTTATGTCATTTAATATGGATTAGAGTTTCCAAATAAAAAGAAGTATAACTGACTGATAGCTGCAAGAGATTAAAAATAATTTTTTTTTCTCATATGATTTAAAGAGTTTTTATATGGTATCCCAGCAGACCTGTAGATCTGGTTTGTTTGTCCAGGTCAATATTTTAGGTATTTTGAAGCAGTAGTCAATATTTAAATTAGGGAGAGTTCATATATAAATACGTAATTTTTTTGTTCTTGAATAATGACCTGATTGGGTAAAACATGCTTGGTAACAATGAGTTGCTAGCTGTTAAATGGAAGCTGTTGCTTTTAGACAGGGTTTATATTCTCTATCTCAACAGTCTATCTTTCTGCATTGTTTTCCATAATCTAAGGCAAACCTCCTTGTTCACTCTTTTATCATCGGCTTTGGACTTTTGTGATTCTTATGTGGGGCCAGCTAATCATATTTATGATACCTGCCTGGCTTTTGTGGGCAGTTCAGTTTGTGTCCCCTGAAATAAGAATTGCCCATGAGACTGGTGTTAATCTTGGGCATAATACTATATCAGCACATTTTGCTCTACATCATTCTTCTTAATGGCTCTCCTATAATTTGTGGCTTGGATATTCTGTGTTTATTCACCTACTTTCCCACTGCTGAATAGATAGGTTGTTTTCTATGGTTTGGTGTTACAGATAATGCCATAATGAATAAATATCATTGTACACATGGATGTCGTTCCTTTCTTGTGTGATGTATATCCAAAGGGCAAATTTCTAAAAATGGAATTACTTAGTTGAAAAGTGTGATTTTGAAATTTTCATAGCTGATGCCAAATTGTTCTCTAATTTACATTTCAACAAAGAGCATTTGAAAATGTCTCCCTGCACTGCCCATACCCCCATCCCAACCACAGAACTGCATCCCATCCATCTGCACAGACTATCTTATGTTTACTGGTCTTTTAGGTGGAAAATTGAATTTTTAAGTTTAGATTTGTACTTTTCTGGTTATGTATGTATAAGTTTGAGCATTTTTCCTAATGGTTATTGTATTTCTTTTTCTATGAACTCTTAGATTTATTTACTTTTAAAAAGTTAGTGTTTACCACTCTGATCTCTCTGGAGGTTATTTTGATTTTAGAGATCCACTTTTGTAATGACAAACTTACAGATTTTTTTTTTTTTTTGAGACACAGTCTCACTCTGTTGCCTGGGCTAGAGTGCCGTGGTGTCAGCCTAGCTCACAGTAATCTCAAACTCCTTGGCTCAAGTGATCCTCCTGCCTCAGCCTCTGGGGTAGCTGGGACTACGGGCACGCGCCACCATGCCCGGCTAATTTTTTCTATTTTTAGTTGTTTTGGCTAATTTCTTTCTATTTTTAGTAGAGATGGGGTCTCGCTCCTGCTCAGGCTAATCTCGGACTCCTGACCTCAAGCAATCCTCCTGCCTCGGCCTCCCAGAGTGCTAGGATTACAGGCGAATTTATAGATTTTAATATTTTATTGAATAAGCCATACTTTTTTTACTGATTTGAAATATTCTTTTATCATGTATTTAATTTCTATATATGCTTAAGAATTTCAGAAACTTATTTTCGTTCCATAGATTAATTTCAGATGGTTTAGTTTCCTAAACTTTTTAAACAGTTTTATATACTCCATAAAATACCTATGAATATCGTATAGGAGTACGTTGCTGTTTAAATAATGTAAAAAATTACATAGTTTTAGGAAAACTATACTTTATTTTTTAAAAATGATGCTTATTTGTTATACATAATTAGAACAATGCAAGGGAGAAAGTAAAAAGAAACCTCACCAAAAAAATTCTTCACTGATATTAATATTAAGGGAATCATTCTTCATATTTTTATATGCTTATCTATAGGTATAAAGATAAAGAGCTTGACAGAAATAAATAATAAAATAAATGTGCATTAAATTTAATTTTAATTTATTTTAAACAATGAAACTGAAGTGAAATCAAAGAAAATTGTTGAAATTCATCTGCAACTTTCTTTACTGTAATAGGTATTATTTACTAAATGCACATTAAAGATTAATAAAGAAATTAAAATGTATAGTGATGATTAACTTAAATTTTAGTTGAGTATTTGATTCTCTGCTATAAAATTCCATCTTCATTTCTCTCATCTGTTTTTTTTTTTTTATACTGATACTTTTACTTTGTCATTTGAGATCCTTTTTCTGTGATCACATTCGTACATTTCCACAATTGTCTAGTCATGGTTCTATATTTAAAGAGTTAGTGCTTATCTATACTTCTGTAACAACTGTCCACTCCTGTGTGTATTTATTTTTAATGTTTCAATTGCCAATTTTTTTATGGAAAGTAGTTACTTTTTCTTCAGGAATAGTTCATTAGTGTCACAACTTAAAATCACTTTTCATTAGAAAATATTTTGAAAATTCCTTAGATTTGAGTAGGAACTTAGAATATTCTTAGATTATTACTTTCCTTCTTAGAATTGTGCGGGCTTGGCTTTATTATTTGGCCTTTAATATAATATTGCCCTTTTCTGGCAGGTTGTCTATAGCCTTATTTATCTTTGGAACTTCAGTTGCTTAACCTGGGATATGTTGTGTGTGTGTTTGTTTCCCAAAGTTTCCTTGAAACATGGTATGTTCTTTTTAATATGCAGATTTAATCCTTTACATTAGGAAAAATTTCCAGTTTTATATCTTCTATATCCATTTTATTTAGTTTTATTTTTTTAGATCAACAGCTATGTTTGGATCAGTTTTTGTGTGTTTTGGGTATCTCTTAGTTTCTCAATATATTCAATTTCTTTTCTGTGTAATTATTTCAATTTCTAATTATTTCTTCATTCAACAAAATATTTGCTATTTTTGCTATATGTACATTTTTTCCTTAATGATTCTAATTTATTCATTATTTTCTAGTGATATATTTTGTTCGTCTGTTTCCTTTCGTCTATGGTCTCCTTTTACTTCTCATCCTGTTGTTTTGTCAGCTCTTGTTTTTTGAGTTCATTTAATTAAGTTGCTGTATAGAGTAAAACATTTGTTAAAAGGTTCATTTTTTTTCTAACTAAATTGGGGTGTTCATCATTGTTCAGCCTCTCAAATTTTGTGTATTTCCTGTATATCCTTTACCTGGATTTATGCCATCTTTCTGGGAATTTCTTGCTCACTCTTGAGGGTATAGGGAGGTGCAGGGAAGCTTGTTGGCATTGCTCAATTCATTGTGTAGTTCTGGAAACTTTGCTTCTGACACAGAGCACCTGCCACTTGGTTTACTTCTTCAGTTTAACCAGTTTCTTCCTAGTTTACATCTCCCCAGATAGAGGGGGTATTAATGAAAACAGGTAATATTTTTTGGTGTACCAGTACAGAATCCAGGGCAACTGGGAGAAGGTCAGGAGTAGGCATGTGCTATTCTTGGTCCTGCCTGGGAATCTTGTGTTTGTTCTCCTGGCTGCTGGCTTTTGTGGTTTGACATGATCTATGTTCTTGCCATGCTTAGTTGCTTTAGGAAAGGACTAGGCAAACTGAAGCCTGCAGGCCAAATCTGTCCTACCACTTGTTTCTGTAAATAAAGTGTTATTGGAATACAGACACACCCACTCATTACCATATTGTCTGTGGCCCGTTTCATGCTTCAGAGACACAGTTGAGAAGCTGTGACAGAGACCATATGGCTGGTAAAACCTAAAGTATTTGCCATGCACCCTTTCACAGGAAAAGTTTGCTAAATCCTGGCATAGGGTATGTTTATTTTTCCTGCTGGATTTTCACTATTTTACTTTCATTTTCTTAGGAGTCAGAGGAGAAAGATGTAGAGATTCTGCTTCATTATACTATCTTGACATAGAAGGTGCTGTAATGCTGCTTTTAAAAAAAATCGTGGAATAGCAGCATAAGCATCATATATCCTCTCTCTTACCAACAATGCTTGAAATTATAAAAAAATGTTAGTTGGATTTTTTGGGTTTATTTGAGATTATAATGCTTTTATGCTGCCAGGTAACCTCTACCAATAAATGTAATTATTCATATTATTTCTCTTTAATGATAATCTTTTTTTCCCTAAGACTAAAGCAGCTACTTAATTACAGGAGATTTTCCAGATGACTAATTTACTAACTTATTTCCTTTTGTACTTTTTCAAAGGTATAAACAGTTTTGCCAGAGTTTGAGCAACATTGGAGAGAATGAAGGTGGTATTGATAAGTTTTCCAGAGGCTATGAATCATTTGGTGTCCACAGATGTGCTGATGGTGGTTTATACTGCAAAGAATGGGCCCCAGGAGCAGAAGGCGTTTTTCTTACTGGAGACTTTAGTAAGTATTTTGAAACATTGAAGTCAGGAATAATATTTGATTTATCTATTTAAAACATAGATTTCTTTTTTTTTTTTTTCCTCAGACGGAGTCTCACTCTGTTGCCCAGGCTAGAGTGCCTTGCCATCAGCCTAGCTCACAGCAACCTCAAACTCCTGGGCTCAAGTGATCCTCCTGCCTCAGGCTCCCAAGTAGCTGGGACTACAGGCATGTGCCACCATGCCCGGCTAATTTTTTCTGTATATTTTTAGTTGTCTGGCTAATTTCTTTCTATTTTTTAGTAGAGATGAGGTCTTGCTCTTGCTCAGGCTGGTCTCGAACTCATGACCTCAAGCGATCCTGCTGCCTCGGCCTCCCAGAGTGCTAGGATTACAGGCATGAGCCACCACGCCCGGCCAAAACATAGATTTCTTATATTTCATGTATTTAACTATGTGAAGATTAACGATTACAAATAAATATTAGACTTTTCAGATAAAGTCTTAGAATTTATTAAGTCCTTACCTTCCAGAGGTCCAGCTGTTTCTGTTACAATGTGATACATGTATTCCTGAAAAACTTTATGTTCTGTAAAATCAGATACCAGAAATAACAGAGTTATGAGAAAAATAGCATTAGAAAGACTACTTCAAGTTTACTCGAGTTTGTTAGCAAGCTCTGACAAAACCAATAGCAATCTGGGTAAAAATATTGACATAGTCGAAGTTCCACTAGCATTTGTACCTGTCTAGAAGGCATCATAGTTCTTGGATTCTTTATAGCCTTATATTCTTTTCTGAGTCTTCAATAAAAGTAGATGTCTAATCCAGAGAGTATAATAAAATCCATCACTCACTTCTTTTTTTTCTCTCTTTACCTTGTTTTATAACATGATGGGAAATACCTTCTCAGCATTGTCATCTGCATTGTTAACTCCACTAGACAGCATCAGTGCTATATAAAACATAGTGGTTCAAGAAGTCAGGCTTCTAGCTTACAGCCTAGTGGGAGGAAGGACTATAATGTAAATAACTGTAATACCATCTGCTAAGTTTTATTCTAGAAGGGTAAATAAATGACTGTAAGGGTGACAAGGAAGAAAGCTCAGTTTTGAAAGTGGAAAAAAACAGGCCTTGGTAAAATGTTCTTGATACAAGGAAAAGAAATATCAAAATTATCATAATCCTTTAATACCATAGAGAAGTATAGTATTTTAAATTTGATTTTACCAGACTCAAAAGTCTACATGCTGTATTATTCCAGTCTTAGGATGCTCTAGAAGGGGCAAAACTGTAGGCACAGAAAACAGATCAGTGTTGTCAGGGGTTGGAGGAGGTAGGTGAAAGTTGATTACAAAGGGACATGAGGGGACATTTTGGGGTGGCGAAAATGTTTTATATGCTGATTACCTGACTGCATGCATTCATTAAAATTTATAGAACTGTGAGCATAAAAAGAGTGAATTTTATTGCATGTAAATTATACTTCAAGGAACTCAACAAAAGTGTCGATTTTATATTTATTGTCTGAGGCACCTCTGTCCGATAGAAATAAAATGCAAGCCAGTTACATAATTCAAAATTTTTAGTAACAATATTGAAAAAGGGAAAGAACAGTTTAATGAATTGTAATAATAAGTAATTTTATTTACCCCATATATTAAAAATCATGATTTTAATATATAATCAATGTAAAATTTATTAATGAGATTTTTCATTCTTCTTTTGTATTACATCTGGTTATATAGCAAGTCTTAATTCCGATGGTAAATTTTCATTGGAAATGTAGTCATCCTTCAGTATCCATGGGGGATTGGTGGCAGGATCTCCTGCAGCTACCAAAATCCCGGGACACTAGTTTCTCTTACACAAAATGGTGTGGTATTTGCATATAGCTTATGCGCATCCTCCTATATACTTTAAATTATCTTTAGATTACTAATAATAGCTAGTACAATGTAAATGTGATGTAAATAATTCTTATACTGTATTGTTTAGGGAATATTGACAAGGGAAAAAAGTCTGTATGTGTTCAGTATAGATACAACCGTCCATTTTTTCTTTAAATATTTTCCATCTGAGTTGGCTGAATCCATGGATGTGAAACCCATGGTTTCTGAGGGCTGACTGCACTTGATCTATATTTAGATTTAATAAAATTTTCAGTTTAAAAGTAGGTACACATACCCAGGTTTTTCCAAACATAATTAAAAGTTTTCCAATAGGTGAGAGTGGAACCCAAATTTTGGGCCAATGATGCATTTAAAAGAAGGTTTCTGTGGGAAAAAAATGCACACATAGGTGTAAGTCAATATGACTCTAGAGAACATGGAATTTTGATGATAATGACCGCTTAGTTGAAAATATTCCCTTAAATAACTAAGCTAACCATGCCTTCTTTAAAAAACACAATTAAGAGATTCTGTATTTTGTTTTGCCCTTATTTACATAAAATCCATTGTTTTTTCCCTAAGAATAGTTGAGCAAGGAAAAAGTTACATGTTGAGTTTTTCCTCAGGATCAAATAGGTTAGAACATTTTATTGTACGTCTTCTAATGTTTAAATTTGTACTAAACTTAAAGGAAAAGAAAATGCATGTTAATTAGCTCAAACACTACAATAGATTTTTTAATTTGAAAATTCAAATGAAGATTAATTGAAATGTTCTAGTTGGTTTTGCTGTTGATATTAAAATGTTTTTAAAAGCATTTAAGTATATTCTTATGACCTCATATTTATCAAGTGATGAATTGAGAGAGCAATAAACTCAAGAAATATAGATCTATAGATTGGTCTCTGCTGGTAGCAGATGAAAAGAAAGAACGATTCTATAGAATTAATCTCTAACCATAATACTGAATATTTTTAAAGAATTCTACTCCTTTGTCATCTAATATAACAGTAAGCTTAACTTCTAACTATATACTTGAAATATCACCTAATGAAATAATTGATTCCTTATCTATTGATAGGGATTTAAAAAGTAACATAATTTTACTTATATTTTTATCATGGAAATGTATAATTTAAAACATTACTTTTGTACTCACCTCTTCTCCCAACCCCTAAAGATATTATAAAACAGACTTTCAAAAACCCGCAACAAAAATCTTATTTCTGCTAATGGGTAAATTGACTATTACTTGTATTTACCTGAAAAAGAAAATTTTCTTAATTTACTTTTTATCTAAGTGATTAGCCATATATTTGTGGTAACTTTTCAGAAGAAATAAAAATTAAAGAATATATAGACTTTAATTCTGTATTATAGAATAATGTACCTGTGATCAAAATACTTTAGCATATTGTTGTCATGTTTTTTTCCTTTTCTAATCAATGCAGAAATTGACTGTACTATGCATGTGTTTTTCTCAGGGTTTACTCATATTAATAATATCACTGGTAAAGTTTTGTTGTTCTAGTGTTTTGTTTTTTTGCCAACTGATCTTAAGACTATTTTAGGTACAGGTGCTTAGAGTAATCAAATGAACTTTAAGAAAGAAATTGCCATGAAATTGTGTGTAAAGTAAAAAAAGATGGGATTGAGAACACAGTTGAGCTCTCTAAACAACGGTTCTTCATTTGGCTTATTGGGGATAAAGGTGTTGATATTTGTCTTAACTGCCTAACTGAGTTGCTGTGGGTACTAACTAGATTGTGAACTTGAGAAATTCTATACTTTGTTCAGTGCTACAGAAATGTTAATTAGGAAGATTGAAAAAAAAATGCTCTCATTTGCAAAGGTCTTTTTTTAATTAAAAAATTTCCTGTTTATAATATTTCAAAAGGCATTTGAGCCTTGCAAAAGTAAAAAGTCTCTGTTTTGCCGAAACTGAGGCAGAGCTAGCTTTTGCCATCCACATTTTAAAATTACTTGGCAAATATCTTCATTTTAAATATGGTACATATATTTTTCTTTATTTGAGAGAAAATGTAACAAACATTTCTTTTTCTTTCAGACATTTTTAAACTAGTAGTTTTTTAAGCATCTAGCAACTCCTACAGCAACCCGGAAGGATAGTATAAATATAATGACATTCGTCAGGATTGAAATCTTACTACCCCAAAAGTATTTCTGGGCAAACTAGAAACTACTTTAGGTTTGAAATAAATTTCTAAAACTTTGAATCATCTGCAATATAACAATGACTTATTCTTTAGAAAATTAGATGCAATTTAAAATATACTTGGAATTTTGGTTCTAAATCATATTTTTGCAGATTGCTAAATAATTGAAGAAAACTAGCTGCTTTCGAGTATCTAGATGATAATAAGAGAGAAAGGCAGTAAACTACATATGTCAATATAAAATAATTGGGTTCCTATTTGCTGTAACAGAAAACATTTCATTTAAAATTACTAAGTCTGGGAGCTAGGCATTTTTCAAATAACATAAATGTCTATCATTGATAGACTGAAAAAGAGAAAAAAAATTCACTCTGATTTTTACGCCTATAGAAAAAGGAGCCACTGGTATTTTTGCAGAGTGGGAAAGACACCAAGGAAAATTTTACCTGTTTTCTGGATCAAGTTTGCCTGTAATTTTTTTTTCTTCAGTTATACAATTGCCAAGAAATTTACAGGTTCAGAAAAGCCTTTATATTGGTTAATCTCACATGTTCTGAAACAGTGCTACTTATAGTGTGTTCTGTGAACCAGTGTGGTTCCGTGAACTGTGAACAGTTTGCAATGATACTGTTAGAAACTGTGAATGAACATTTAGAAACTTTGATAGCAGTTCGACAGTCATTTTATTTCTGTTGAATCTAGTAATGATAATACAAAAACTAGGGCTTGAATTTTTAAGTTTTTTTTTCTTTTGATTTTCAAATCATTTTATTAATTCTATATAAATATTAGTCTATAATAGAGTTGAAGTTTTAATAAGAAATAATTGGTCTGTCATCATAGATAGTTTGAGAAGCACTGATCTGAAAATTAGTGGATCATTATTTATTGGTTTAAAAGTTCTTTATGCTTGAAAGGTGTAGTTCTGTTACCAACTTCCTGTGCCTTCTCTTCTTTCCACCAATCTATGGTGGCTGTATTAGTCAGCTTTCGTTATGGTGTGGCACGTTACAAACAGCTCCAACATTTTAATGGCTTACAACAACAAAGGCTTCTTTCTCACTCATGTTGGCTGCAGTTGTCAGCTGTGGCTCTGCCCCATTTGTCAAATTCTTTCCAGCATCCAGGATAATGGAGCAGCCCCAAAGTGGGACATCCTGATCTCGTGAGCGAGAGAGAGAGAGCAATGGAGAAAACCTGTTTGATGGCTCTAAAAGCTTCAGGTTAGAAGTTGCAAAGGTGATATGTGCTTCCATTTCTTTAACCAAATAAAAATACGGCCAAACCTAATGTCAATGAGGCACGGAAGCACAATCATCTTTTACGGAGGCTTGTGAAAAATTGGGCATCATGATATGTGACTCCCATGCCAAATACATCATTATAATATAAAGTGTAAACTTTCCAGATTTTTTAATATTCTAGGTATAGTCTTTGTGGGAAGAGAGTTGTTTAGGTAGGGTAGTTCTCTAGACTTAGATTGTTGAGGTTTTCTTTAAATTTCTACTGACTTCTGTATTCCGATGGAGTTTCAAGGACTCCATTATTTGTCAGGTAGACATTTTCAGTGCCCTGTGGGTCCTCTGCGAATACATTTTTGTTATGTTGCTTCCCTTTGTTTTATTTATTGGAAATTGTGATGTTTCTAGAAAGCAAGTTTCTGGAGGACTCTTTCTATTGTTTATTTTGGCAAGGAGGTGGCAAAGTACAAGGCAGAAATAGAAGGCTTTAGGGCTGTTAACCAAACCAGTAGTGATACTGAGAAATGGCCTCTTTGATGTAAGTGAACCTAAAATAAGTAATCAGCAGATAAATGTTTTGTAGAACATTGGCTTTCCAACCTGATACTGGTTCTTTAACTATTTTTACCTGTTTTACCTGGTGATTGTTCACTTTCCATTTAATTGATGTACAGTGGAGGTTTGCTCAACCAATCTCTATTTACTAGACATACTGAATTTACTTCTGCCTAACAGGTTTCATTGTAAATGATACTCACTGATTCTCACAGGATACTGTGCACTGGTAGTAGTAACGTAAGGTCTGCTACAGGTATGGAGTTCTGCTCTTACCAGTTACGCTGTGTGCTTATAGAGAGCCAGGTTTCCCCCCAGTCCTGTGAATGCTAAGTTTTCTCATTGTAATTCTGTAACATACATTAATTGATGAACAATGAGTGTGATAGGAAAGAAAATTATTGAGTATTGGGAAAATCTCAGTAGGGCTATATTGTAAAAAATATTTTGAATTAAGTATACACAAATGAACCGAAAATTAAAGATACAAATCTAACCAAATTTTGCATGCAGATTATTTTATATGTACCTTTTAGTTTTCATTTATTTAATCCAAAGGAAATTGGAAATTATAAATGTTGCATTGGAGGTATATGTTCATATAAGAAAGATGATACAAAATCCTTATCAAAGGACTTAAACTCAAAGACATGGCTGTAGTCTTACATTAGAATATGGGTGAATGTGTGTTTGTATTTGTTTTTTAAGTTAAAACAAAATGTCTACTGTTTGTGTGTATATATATTTTTATCATTACCTGTGTTAACCAATATTTTCAATGTATATTCGAACTTCTGGCCCCAGTTGTGCTGGATCAGAGAGCTTTGTTATAATGTCTAATGGAATTATTTTTTAGGGAGGTGTCCTTACCTTCTGGGATTTTAGGAGATTGCTGTTCGAGACCTTAATGCTCGAAGGTAGATTTTGAACTGCGACACAAATAGTAATTTTCTAGCCTCATATTGCTTTTTAATAAATATCCTGTTAAAATTTATGCTGTATGGATAATATGCTATTTGTTAGGTTTTAGTTTTGTTATTTCACTTGTAGTTAATGTCTGTAAAATTATTTTATTTATGGTTGTTCTTCAGCAGGTGTCTTTTGAAATTTTGATAATTGTATCCATTAAGTTGACTTTGTTAAGCTCAACATCTACCTACACAAAGGAGGTTTATTATTCATATTATTCTCTTATCAAGTTAGATGTTTTCTTAGAGAAGTGATGTTCTGTTTTATAACAGTCACATCTAGCCCCAAGTGTGACGGATTACAACATATATCAACATTTTCAGTATCTCGATCACAATGAAACTATTCATTTTAAGTTCAAATTGCATTATTCTAAGAAGCTGTCACTTATGATAGGCAACTTCAGTTTAATTTGTTGATATTTTCTTTCTTATGCCACGGATAGCTTATCTGAATATCATTTTGCATTGTGAAGAGGCTTATAGAAATGTGGCAAATCTGTCAAGGGTGTACAATATTGTTTGTTTTGCTCATCCAAGCAGTTGTTTCAAGCAGGTCAATTGGAATTCACTGATTAGTTTTGAAGCTTTGTCTGGTTTATTGTCAAGCTTTGAATCTGTAGCTCTTTCCTCATCTCAGACGCTTTCCCTCTTTTCTCTATTACTGGCTTGTATTCTTTATAATTTCAATCCCTGACCACTTATTTTCATATTAGAAAAAATGTAGAGGTGCTTTTTAAGCCTGAGTAGATCTTGGAAAAAAAAAGAAGGAAACTTTTGCTTCCTTTTAGCGTGGCAGTTCTTCATGTGAAACTGTGAAAGTATTCATTTGAATTGTGATTGCCAGAGAGCCACCTCTCATTATGGATTCTTGAAAAAATGACTTAGCCACCTTACTTGCTTATAAATTAGTGGCAGAATTACCTCAAATGTGTTATTTAAAGATTAAGAAGCTGAAAATAATACCACATTTTCTAAGCAAGAATGAATGACCTTCAATATTGATGCCATTGTCTCCTAAAAACCCGGGATACATAAGGGAGTTTTGACCCATATCTTGAAGGCCTATTACATACTCTCAGTTCTTGTATTTATTTTTCATTTTAACATTTTAAAAGTTGAGATATATTCCTATAATATAAAATTCATCATTTTAAACTGTATACTTTAGTGGGTTTTTTGTATACTTTCTATGTTTTACAACCATTACCACTGTCTAATTCCAGAATATTTCCATCATCCCAAAAAGAAACCCCATACCTGTTAGTGTTAGTCCCAATTCTCCCCTCCTTCTAACCACTGTCGACCACTAATCTATTTTCTGTCTCTATGGATTTTCCTGTTCTGGACATTTTATATGAATGGAATTATACAACATGTGAGCTTTTGTGTCTGGCTTAATTTAGCGTCATGTTTTCAAGGTTCATCCATTTTGTAGCAGGTAAGAGGACTTCATTTTTTGGCTGAAAAATATTTCACTTTGTAGATATAACTCATTTTGTATATTCATTCCTCAGTAGATAGACTTTGGGATGCTTCTACTTTTTGCCTATTATGAATAATACTACTATAACAATTTGTGTACACGTTTTTGTGTGAAGATATGTTTTTGATCCTCTTGTTTTGCCTTAGTTGTTGATGTTCTTACCAAACTCAGATATTTTGTTGTGCTGGTCATTTCCTTATTTGTCCTAAGGTCCTTTCACTCTCCCTTCTCTGCTTGCTCTGCACATTTCCCAAGCTCCCTTGGCTTCTGCGTCCGTGGAGTTGGATTAGTGGTGGCACTGGTGGGAAACTGGAGGATGGGAGCAGGGGGAAGCCGGGGAATTCTCCCCTATGCCCTCAAACACTCTTGCTGTCTAAAGTGAGGCTGTATCTTTTGAAGCAGCTGTGTCTTAACGTTCTTGTTGCTTTTTTCTCTCTGAGCAGGTGGGCTATATTGCAGACAACCATGAGGGGAGGGAAAGTTTTAATTAGACCAAACATGACAGGGTACAACCAAGTTTCAAATAGTGTCAAGCCTCAAAATGGATGCTGAGGCAACAACTATATTAACAGATTTAAGACATCCTCTAGGTTCCTAAGCATGTCTAAGAAACTTTGAGATCTCAAGGTGATTCCCAGCATGTGGAAATGGAGAATAACAAGCGTAGTACCTAGGTTTCACTTAACATGATTTAAGGTGATACAAATCACCAGAGCCTTTTCTGATTTTATTTTCTATTAAGTGACCCCTGCTTTCTTTAAGTAGCTACATCTGTATACATTGTCATGTACCTTTCCATTCAAAGAGGAAGAAAATGTTTTTGGTGCTCTGGTTCCTCCCTCCCTTCATCTCTGTTCTCTCTCTCCCTCCCTTCTTCCTCTTCTCCTCCTTTCTCTTTCTTTCCCCCCTTCAGCTCTCCTTCCCTTCCTTTCTTTCTTCCTTCCTTTTCCTTAGATATGTCTTTGATCTTCTTAATCCTCAGTAAGCCTAGAAACTAATATTAAGAGTTTCAGGATTACAAAAGGGTCTGTGTTCTTAGGGAAAAGAACATGGTCCTTTATTTCTTAATGGACATAAAACAAGCGATAAACTTTGTAGCAATTTATCAGAGGCTTCTAAAATATCATAAAATAATTTTGATATGATCACCAATATATCTAAACTCTAGACAAATACTATTAAAGTTTTTCTTTTTTTTCCCCTGGAGTTATAGAATATACTCTTAAAATAAGGTACTTACTCTGTTAAAGCTGTAGTAGCTCCCAAATAATGTTGTAATTAGCATCTAATTCAGTACATATATAATTGTATGTAGGTATATGGTGATGTGTGTGTGTGTGTGTGTGTGTGTGTGTGTGTGTGTGTGTTTTAAATTAGGTTCTTTTAAAAAAAAATCTGTTAAGAGTTCTTGATGTTAGAAGAGCACGTGAAAGATCTAGAATTTAAATTTAATAGTTTCTCCTTCACCTCTCCCTGCTTTTCTTTCTTTATGTAGCAATATTTATTGAATGTCTTCTATGTGCCAGATACTGTGCTAAATAAGTCTTGGAAACTCAGCAATGTGAAAGAGAGACGATAACTTTCTCATCTAGCAGGGGAAATGGATGATCTTGTCCTAGCCAGTAGGAATTACCTCAGCTCATGTATTAATAAAGTTAAATTGAAATTTTTATGTTATTTGTGGCCATTGCCATATGACTTTAGGTAAAAAATAAATTATTAAAATACAATATTGTAAAGATATTTTAGAAAGTAATTATATGAAGATGTTTTCTGAAGTACTTTCTAAAGTCAAAAGAATTCAGATTGTATTTTAGTAATAATTATAAACAATATGCTCTTTCTAGATACTATTTTTTGAGCATTTTTTTGCTTCTTTCTTTTGGTGATATTTTGTGTGTTTTTTTAAACCAAAAGTGTTGAACTGAAACTTTTGAGGTATATTTCCAGAGAATCTGTAATTGATTTAAATGATACATGAGACATTTTTTGTCAAACTGAACTGAGCTAGAAAAAAATGTCTTAGAATAGCTGCATTTAGATTTTAATGAAACTAGGCAGAAAGGAGACTAAAGTGAATTTCCTTTATAGTCTTTTAAATGAAAAAGTGCATCATTTGTCCTATATATCTTATTCATCATCAGTCATAGCAAAGCATTCATTCCCATGAGAGAGATAATGGAGTCAGAGAGCAGAGAGGAATGGAAGATTGTCATTCAATGCAGATGAGCTTTAGTAATATTCTTATCATGAAAAATTGGGTTGCAAAACCTTAAGATTTGGAATTAAGTTGCCATAGATATATTTAATTAAAAGTAGATTGCCTTAACCTTTCTTTAAGTTAGAAATAGTTTAAAAATCTTAAATTAAATTTATAGTTAGTTTGTATTTAACTTGTATTCGGGACTTGCTTTAATAGGGATTCTTTATAAAGTTTAGCCCCCAAAAAGTACATTTTAATTGAATTATTACAGTGAACATATAAAGAAAGTTTCTGAAAGAATTTTATAACTTCATATATTGGATCAAAATATGGCTTACTTTCTTCCTTATAGAAAACTTATCAAACCAAACTAAAAACTGGGAACAAAAAAGGGCCTTTCCTCCTCAACTCCTCTAACACCTCATTAATACAATTAGTTATATTTCCTAGTATTTTAATGTTATCACCTGATGGGTTGAGTTCCTATTCATAATACTGTCCAATGGATATTACTCTTCTTAAAGTACATGAAGAATTAAGGTAGTTAAAGTACATGAAGAATTAAGGTAGGAAAGCAAACATAAATGAGACTATATATTGTGCACATGTGTTGGCCTGATTGCAAACTTTCCTGTTACAGAATCAGGTGTAGGTTAATTAGGGAAAATTAGAGTGCTCCAAACTTATTCTGTGATCCTACCTAATTGTGCATTCTTAGCCTGAGGCATTAAAAAAAAAAAGTATGACAGACACAGAAGGCAGTGTAGCCCACTACCATTCCTCACTGAACCCACTCCCAGCCCTGGGTCTGTATCCCCTAGTTTGAGGACATGGGGCTCCCTTGTTCAGAGCAGATACTGGGGTTTGGGTTATGTGGGCCATGCCAGTTTTCATACCTGAGAAAAGCCAGGGGAGTGAGATGGGTGATAAGATTGACACCAATTACTGCTCTGGTCTGTGATCAGGCCCTTGGCTTCTGCCAATCAATTCCTCACTGATCCTTTTCTGTAAGGATTACTAAGTGAGAAGTAGGGTTTTATCTTTTACTGGCTTACTTTCTCCTAAGACCTACTCATGAGTATTAATATTACTTTGGGTGTTTTATCCAACTTCAGAATGAAAACTTTGTTATTATTTTTTTTAATGGCTAGGACATGCTGACCAGCACAAAAGTATCTCAGGTTAATAGTACATATTAAATCAAAATAAACTCCGTCAAAAGCTAAGTCTATTCACTATAATTTTCATTTCATTTTTAAAGGAAAATCTTCTATAGAAAGTAGTCCCTATTTGTTCTTTTTTTTTCCTCCTCTCCACAGGGTGAGGAATCACAAACTGAAATCTTCTGTAAATACACCATCATTACCCAGAAGGAAATTGCAACATTATAGAGTTGTTAATCTTTTCTCAATGAAGATTGAGATTCATTCACTCTCAGAGGCTTAGTAAGACAGCATGGTCATGTTAGGCATACAGAAATTTGGAATTCATTGTTGTTTCAAGCAGATGGATTATCCTCATCTGAACTTTATTTTGTTTTAAACCTTCATCATCAGCTTGTAGGAAAAGCTTTCTATGTACAGTGCTGCTTCGGTCCCCAGCCCCCGGGCTGTGGCCCAGTACGCCTGAGCTTGGCACCGTGTTCCCCACCCTGCCGCAACATCCCATGTCCCCAACCTGGTCCGTGGAAAAATTGTCTTTCATGAAACTGGTCCCTGGTGCCAAAACATTGGGGACTGCTGCATAGGAAGTAAGATCAAATGAAATTTTATATGCCAGAGCTTTTAGCATAGTTCCTAATATGTGATGTAAATAATTTTTCAGTAATTCATTTTTTCTTTTGTCTAGCAAAAGCAAAATTTAAATGGATAATATGAAAGTTATCATTTGTCTTGTTAAAGCATTCCCTTTCTGGGTCACCTTTGGAAGGTGTTGACCTTCCTGCTAGGCTCATTGGTGGCAGTGGTCTCAAATTAAAAGCCTACCAAAGTGTTTCCATGCAGTAAGTGGACTGTACCTGGTAAAGCCCACTCCTAAATTTCTCCAGGACAATATATTTCTTTGTTATGGAATTTGGGTTCATCCTTTTACCAAACGTTTTCATACTTTTTTTTTTTTTACTAGTTAGTGGAACAATGTTAGTAGACAGGTGACTCTGTAACTATGAAAAGTACACATTTCATGGTGTAGGATGAGGAAGTGGTGAAGTCATATGAGATCTTATTACATTTTGGTTGCTATTCTGTATCTAGCTTTTACTGTTTATTTGATTGATAGTGCTACAACTAAGATATAGTTTATTCATTTCATTGAGAACCTTAATAAGGGGAATTTAGAGGGAAAATATGCACATACAGGGGTAGAACCGAGGGTGTGTGTATATGACCTTGGTCTGTGTTGAGTGTCCTAGCTGGTCTCAGAAAAGTTAAGTCCACATAGTCCCAGGTAGGACAGCAGTCCCCATAGTTGTGATCTCACTGTGCTCAGTGGAGACCAGGGCTAGGCACAGAGAAAGCAAATAGTCCTCTGTCTGTAGAGTATTAGATTTATAATGTTTGTGTGATGGACATATGACCATTGGTCAAGAGCGGCTGAAAGAAGCTTAGTCTGTTTAAAAAGCGGTAGAGTGGCCTAGCCCTCTGGTGCCATGGGACTGTGTGTGAGATGATAAGGCAGAGCCTTGCAAGCTGGGATAGATAATTAAAACTGAGAAAAATATTTTAATGATTTCATTTCCAATTTAAGAGTTTTTGAATCTAATCAGTAGAGTAATTAAGAAAAACATGACTATTCATTTTCTTTCACTTTAAATAAATGGCTATTAAATTAGAAGCCAGGAAACATGATAATTGTAGGTGGTTTAAATGTTCTTTATTTTAATGGAGTTGCCTTAATGGCAGTTAGATTTATTCTAGATCATGTTAAGCCTCCATATAACTTGCCAGTATTTTCCTGAAATTGGGTCTCTGGTTTCTGAAATGGGAGTGGGGAAAGATGTGAAAATTGATGGCCTCCAGCTTTTTAAAATCCAAATTGAAACTTGTACTACAAAGAGAGAAGTTTAACCTCAGAGTTCATGCCTATATCAGCATGACATAGAGTAGCAATTGAAGTTTTCTTATACCCTACAGATCTAATAAACACATTGGATCATTTAAAAGTGATTCAATTTCCTTGGATTTTGGATTTCAGAAAAAAAGGAACATAGCCTAATGAATTATGTCTTATATATGTTATAAATGTAGAAATCACATATAAAGGTCTATTTTAGATGCTACTAGTGGTTAGATATGGATAATTAGGCATTTTGTGAATCTTTATTTTAATAGCCTATTGAGCATTTTAGAAGATCCTTTTTTGAGTGGTGATATTTACTATATTGAGTATATATAGGTTATATATGATATTAATTGCATATATAATTTATATATGGTATTATGTATATTATATAATGTTTTCGGAGTTTAGAACATAGAGAAAATTAAGATCTATCTTAAGATACAAGTAAATATATTCATTCCATTCATATTTTTTAAAATTACTGTAATTTTGCTTTTAATGCTGTGTCTATGTAAGTTAGTTAGTGATTCATAGTAATTGGAAAGATTAAAAAAATTTTGGATTAACACACATTGTATGCCCGTATCAAAACATCACATATATCCTGTAAAGATACACAACTATTATGTACTCATAATAATTAAAAATAAAAAAAAATTTAAAATGTAGAAAAAAGGAACTGCCTAGATTTTTTGTGCTTTTTAATCATTTATGTCATTTGCTAAATACAGAGATAATTTTTTTAATCTTAGTGTATAATGGAGTCTTATTAAAAGAATGCTATTTATGTTCACTTGCAAAACTTAAAAGAAATAAGTTTTTTTGGTTAACTCTGTTCTTTATTAAATTTTCAGTTGCCAAGTTTATGTAATATTATTTTGATTTGGCATATAAAATTGAAAATTTATTCTTTCAGTAAATACTTGTTGAGTGCTTATTATGTGGAAGGTTCTGTACTATGCTTTGGGGCACAAAGATGAATAAAACTTGATTCCTACTTTCAGAAAGCTCATAGTCAAAGAAGGGGAAAACAAATAAATACAGACAGATGTATTAAGTGCTATAATAGATGTAGATTTAGGTTACTTGTGGGGAGTCCAGAGGGATAGTTATCACTCTTACTTGGTGCACAAATCAGCTATAGCCACTGCAATGCTGTGTAACACATTATTCATACACTCAGTGTGTAACATTAGTGAGCATTATTTACCACTCATGCATCTATGAATCTGCCAGAGTGGCTCTGCTTTTTAGAGGTCTTGATATGCTTGGGGAAGGTGATGGGGTAACAATTAAGATTTTCTGGTGGAGGATGAGGCTGCTGGTGAGCAATGGGGGGCAATGTTGGAAAACATTATCAAATTCTATTGTGTAAAAGGTATAAAGATCACTACAACAGCATTTTCCTGTTCTACAGTCCATGATGCGAATTACTCCAAACTGAATGAGACCTGTAGGTCCACAATTTTTTTGTGACAAGAGACCCCTTGCTCTCTTTTTTGAATGTTTCATCTCTTTTGAACTTTGAGTTTCCATGATGCTCCCTCTGTAAATCAATAATGTTGGGGACGTCACATTGTCTAATTTCTCCACTTTTGCACAGCTTCTGGGTACCATGAGGAAAATCACGCAGCCATGTGAACTGCTGTTTCTACAGAATCAAGGCCATCGACACTCCACAGAAATCATTTGCACCCCCGAGTCGGCTCTTTCTTCCATTCTCCACAATAGCTATCTTAGTTTCAACACTTCCTTCGGAATCCCTTATTTTGTTACCTCCTCATTCTCCATTCACACAGTACTTGCCCTGACTTTTTAGAGAAAATAGAAGCCATTAGAAAAGACAATTTTCAGCTTCTAAATCATTTTCCTAAAAGATCTCTAAATCTGTATTTATCCTTCCCATGTGCTTTCAAATGTTAGTAGACGAAATTGATGTCACGAATCCACACTTTGAATCTCATTCTCTTGCTTCCTTAACATTGTAAATCCATCTGTTTACCTCCTCTTTCTCCTGCCAGCCTTTCCTCTGCCACTTCCTTTCTCTCTTCATGTAAACTTGCTCACAAGTCTCCTTCCTTAAATATATTGGAAAACAAAAGAAAATCCCTCTCTCACTTCTCTGTCAGTTTTCCAGAATGAAATGGTAGGCCATTGGTTACCAAACTGTGTGTGCATAGCAAAATATTAGGGAGCTTTCTAAAAGTACAGATCCACTCCTAGATCTGATTCAAGAATCTGGGGTGGAGTCTATTGTTTTGTAACTTTCAAAAGTAGCCGGGTTGGGGAACTACTGTAGTAAATAAATATTAATATGTATAGATGTGGGTGATGCTTGACCAGGTAGTATGTGATAAAATGTTACAAAATTGTAAGTTAAAAAATATGTATGTGTATATTTTTAATATATATATTATAAAAACATATATATATACCTATATATATCTATAGTAAAAATATGAGACAATTTTATACTAAGGCATTAATAATACAGAGGGGGATGGGGTTTGAGTGTTTTAGCATCTTTTAAAAAATTATCTATGTTTTTAATTCTACACAGAATGCATACATTTTTTTGCAATAAGAAACAAAAATAGTGGTAGAAGGTAGTACCCTCATGCACTTGCATTTCGCATTAAACCTTCCCTTCCCTCAATGTAAGTATCTTTCCTTACTTGATCATTTTGCAGTTAACAGATGCTATTGACTACTTCTAGTTTCTTAAAATTCTTTTTTCTGTTACTTCTGTATTATCTATCCTGTTTAAGGAACCACCCAAGTGAGAAATTACTTCTCTCTGCTACCCCTAATAATCAAACATTCTTCTTATCAAATTTAACTCTGAAATAACTTTCAAATGTGCTCTTTTTTGTATCCCAATCTGCACTGTTGTGATTTCAGAGAGCCGACTGAGAAGGGTATCACTGAAACCCAAGGAGGGACCAGGAGTTCCAGTGCCACTGAAAACTCATGTAACTTGAAGTCTGAAGGGAATAGTTGGGACTGGCAATTTGGAGGTCACCGATGACCTTTGCCAGAGTATTTCAGAAACATTTTAGGGGCTAAAGGTATATGAGGAAGTGGAGATAGGAGTTAAGAAATTGGGCTACCAATGACAGGATAACCGGAGGGTGACTTGGATCAAAAGAGAGGTTTTCGTCATTGTTACTGATGTTATTTCAGCAAATATATCAATTTATCATTTTTTAATGTTGAGAGTAAAGAATCTGGAAAGAGAGAATACTTGAAAACATTGGAACATTAGAAACCAATTGAAAAAAGGTGAAAGAATGTCATCAAGGAATTAGCTTTGAATGAGAGAAAAAACTCCTTTTCCTCAGTCTAAAGGGAAGGAGGTAAAGATGGCCACACCACTCAGTTTGTAGGTTTGAAAGCAGAAAGCTGAGTGGGTTCTTGTCCAATGGCTCCATTTTCCTGTGAAATGGAAAACTTCCTTCTGTTGCAAGGAAGGGAGTGTATAAGTTTACCTCTCTGTGGAGATTCGACAAAGACGATCATTTTTATAATCTCTGTCTCTGTCTTTCTCTTTCTGTTTCTGTCTGTCTCTCTCTGTCTTGCTGTCATTCTCTTTTACTTTCGTTGTTATCCTCCATAAGGCCATAACACCAAGGTTAGTGCTAAACATGTTGTAAACATTAACAGGCACTTACATTTAAGGTTGAATATCCAGGGAGCAGCCTGAATCACATGCTCTGTCACTTGCTTGACTGGGAATGGTGACTTGTCCTGTAATGTGGTTGAGGGAGCCCTGTGTTTTGACAGACTTATGTAGCTCTTTCTCTGGTGTAGCTGCCATAGACCTGCCTAATGTTTTCAAGGCTTGGGAGCATGTAATGTTGAGTTTTTCTATGAGAAAAAAAAAAAAAAAAAAAGAATCCACATGCAAAATTTGTTTCCTAAAGCCTCAGATCCCAAAAGAATAGCTATAATTGATAGTGCAAACATAAAATGTAGTTAAAAACCTGTGCACTGAATGTATGTCCCCAAAATTCCTATTTTGAAACCCTATTCCCCAATGTGATGATATTCGGAGGCAGGGCTTTTGACAGGTAATTAGATCATGAGGGGAGATCTCTCATGAACGGAATTAGTGCCCTGATACGAAGAGACAGAAGAGAGATGATTTCTGTCCCTGCCATGTGAAAATACAATATGAAGACAGCCCTCTGCAAGCTGGGCAGAGAGCCCTCATCAAGAACCCAACCATTCAGTTACTATGATCTGGGACTTCCAGCTTCCAGAACTGGAGAAATAAATGTTTGTTGCTTAAGTGATTCAGTCTGTGGTTATTTGTTACAGCAGCCTGAGTTGACGAAGACAGATATTATCCACATCTCTAATATAGATAGATGCTGAGCTGATTTAGACTTTTTTATGTATGCCAAAGAGGGTAAGAGTACACACAGAAGCAGCAATCAGACTAACATGAATCAAATTTTCGCTCTGGGATTCTGATTTGGTTACTCTCCTTCTTTGAGCCTGTTTCTTCATTCATCAAATGAAAATTGTAATACTTTATAGGACTTTTGAGATAATTGAACTAGATATTGAATGTCAGGCACTAAGGACAATCCACTGTTACCAAGTCATCCCATTTTTTGTTATTGTAATGATTTTATTGCTTCTTCTGTCACAATAAGACTCTTCATTCCCGTATCATTAGTTTTGAGACAGTCTCTACTCAAATTATTTTCTTTTAAAGAGAATGTATTGTTTGATATGAAGTTGCTCACAACTCTCCTTCCTTAAATGTATTAGAGATACATTGGAAAATGAAAGACAATTCCTCCTTCAATTCTCTGTCAGATTTCTGGAATGATATTTCAGACCATTCACTGGTTACCAAACTCATGTGTGCATAGCTAAATATTAGGAAACTTTATAAAAGTTTTAGATTTGTGTTCCCCAAAGGACTCTTGCAGAGTCCAAGATAAGTTCTAACATCATCATCATCATTAGCTTGGTATGCATGCGTTGGTAATCACTTATAAAGCTACTGCTAACCTAGGCTCCAGAAGGAGAAGAGACCAATCTTTGTTTGTTTAAAAGCCTGTTTCTCTTTCTGTTTGTTTATCTTCTAATGTGGTCATGTTGTTCTACCTTTCCAAAGCTTTGAAACTTTTAATCATTTTCTTTTCAAAGAGTCTTCAGCTATCCAACTTGAGTCTTTATTCTACGTATTGAACAAGCTATCTTTTCACATTAAATTTTTATATGTCTCACTAGGTGTCTTTTCCTTTACAATATCTCCATCAGAACCTCACTTTAGTGTAAAAGCTTGATAGAAGTGATTGGGTAAAGGCTACTTGACTTTTCAAAACTTTTTATTTTTTAGCAGCTTTATTGAGACATAAATCGCATAGCATACATTTCACCCACTGAAAGGGTACAATTGGATGGTTTTAATATAATAAAGGAGTAATTGTGCAACCATCACCACAATCCATTTTAGAACATTTTTATCACCCTGAAGGAAACCCCATACCCTTTAGCTACCATCCCACAATTTCCCCAGCCATAAGCAACCACTGATCTACTTTCTGTCTCTATGAATTTACTAATCCTCAGTAGTTCCTATAATAGTGTCATATGTGCCCTTTTGTGATTGGCTTCTTTCACTTAACATAGTGTTTGCAAGGTTCCATGTTGTAGCATGCATTAGTACTTCATTCCTTTTTATGGCCAAATAATACTCCATTGTAAGAATCTACATTTTATTTATCCATTTATTACTTCTTGGATGTTTAGTTTATTTTCACCTTTTGGCTATTGTGAGTAATGCTGCTACAAACATTTATATGAAAGTTTTTGTGTGGACATATGTTTTATTTCAATTGGGTATATAAGTAGGAGTGGAGTTTCTGAGTCTAATAATAACTCTCTTTAGTTTCTGAGGAACTTCCAGACTTTTCCAAAGTGGCTACACTGTATAATAATGCCTTCCCACTAGCAGTGTATGAAGTTTCCAGTTTCTTCACATCTTTACTAGCACTTGTTATGTATACTATAGCCATCCTTATGTGCATAAAGTAGTATCCCATTATGGCTTTGATTTGCATTTTCCTAATGACTAATGACATTGAACATCCTTTTGTGTACTTTTATGCATTTCTAAGTCTTCTTTGTAGAAATGTCTATTCAGATCCTTTGCTCATTTTAAAACTTGTGCTGTTTTTTTATAATTCAATTGTAAATGTTCTTTATATATTCTAGATTCAAGTCCCTTATTCCTGCAGTTCCCAACCCCCAGGCCACACACAGTTAGGGTCTGTGGCCTGTTAGGAAGTGGGCCACACAGCAGGAGGTGAGTGGCGGCCAGCTAGCAAAACTTCATCTGTATTTACAGCCACTCCCCATTGCTCATATCACTGCCTGAGCTCTGCTCCCCCAACACTCTGCCCCCTGCCAGGTCTGTGGAAAATTGTCTTCCATGAAACCAGTCCGATATATAATTTGCAAATATTTTCTTCCATTCTGTAGGTTGTCTTCACTTCTTTGATAGTGTTCTTTGACATACAAAAATTTTAATTTTGAAAACATTTATCAGTTTTTTCTCTTGTTACTTGTACTTTTGGTATCATATTAAAGGACTGAGGATACAAAGATTTGGCCTTTGTTTTCTAGTTTTAGTTCTAACATTTAGCTTTCTGAGCCATGTTGAGTTACTTTTCTATGTTTCGAGGCAGGAATCCAAATTTATTCTTTTGTATGTGGAGATCCAGTTCCAGAACCATTGGTTGAAAAGACTAGTCTTTTCTCCATTGTATGGTCTTAGTCATCCTTGTTAAAAATGAATTGACCATAGACACACATTGGTTTATATCTGTTAAATTTATCAGATATAATGTTAACTGTTATGTATTGTATAATGTTAGAAAACATTATTATTATTATTATTTTGGAGATAGAGTCTCACTCTGTTGCCCGGGCTAGAGTGCGGTGGCATCAGCCTAGCTCACAGCAACCTCAAACTCCTGGGATCAAGCCATCCTTCTGCCTCAGCCTCCCGAGTAGCTGGGACTACAGGCATGCGCCACTATGCCTGGCTAATTTTTTCTATATATTTTTAGTTGTCCAGCTAATTTCTTTCTATTTTTAGTAGAGACGGGGTCTCGCTCTTGCTCAGGCTGGTCTCGAACTCCTGAGATGAAACGATCCTCCTGCCTCGGCCTCCCAGAGTGCTAGGATTACAGGAGTGAGCCACTGCGCCTGCCAGAAAACATTATTTTCACTTCATTGTAATATTTTTATAGGTAGCTATAGCGTTTCGAGGGGGACCTATGCAATTGCTTTTTTGATTACTGTAAGCTCCTGCCTTCCTCCCACACCATGGATTGATTCCGGCAGAACATGTTAAGATGGAAAATTGTGTTTTAGAGTATAGAGTAGAGTTTCTAAACTTAAATCTGTGCTGAAGGCAAGGAAGTCATAAATGGGTTAAGTTGCAGTCCATAATGATATGACATAAAACAGTGAACTGAAGTGTGTGCCTTGTCTAAGGAGAGCCCCCTACTGGACTCCACATGTTTGCTGACACAGAGATACATTTCGATGACTGGCCAGTGAAAACATTCTTGAGAGCCATTCTTGGCCCACAGGTTGACTGCTGCTTCCTCTGATTACTGACTACATTACGTTCGCATCGCTCTCCCATTCCTTCGCCTTTCTACTTTGTCCTTTTCTGTGTTCTTTCTAAGCAAATAATGTATCTCTTTCCAGCTTTAACCATTGATTTTTCTCTGCTTTACTGTTACTGAAACATTACAAAATAAAAGGATGGTCAAATTCAGACCAAAAACCAACTCAAGTGTCTTAGTCTGGGCCACTATAACAAAGTACCATAGACTGGGTGGCTGATATAAACAATGGAAATTTATTTATTGTAGTTCTGGAGGACAGAAGCCAGCATCTGGTGAGGGCCCTATTCTGGGTTGCAGACTATTGACATCTCACAGTCGTATCCTTACGTGGCGGAGGGAGAACAAGAGAATTTTCTGGGGTCCCTTTAATAAGGGCACTAATCCCTTTCATGAGGGCTCCACCCTCGTGGCCTAATATCATCACATTGGAAGTTATGATTTCAATATATGAATTTTAGGGGGACACAAACATTCAGACCATAACACCAGGTAAAAAGGCACAAAAATCAGTAATATAAATCACAGCAAAGTTAAATGTCATTATCCTTAGGTCCTAAATACTATTTGTTTTTGGTCAAGTATAGATGGCAAGAATTGTTCAAAATTGGATAAATTTTCAAACCCAATTGTCATGATTTAACATACTCAGCTTGCAGTGGATCAGATAAACTAAAAATAAATGGAGAATTTGAATAAAATGAAATTACGTATTTTGAAGGATCCATGGAACATCTACAAAGATAGATCATGCACTAGAGCACTTTTTAGAACTGAGTTCCAGGAGGCGCAGCCAGGTAGGGGCATTGCAAGCCAAGTGTCTCTGCTTTTACATGTTTTGTGTAGTTTTTATGTTGGAGTGTTCTATAAAATCTGTTTTGAGATAATTGAATGATTTCCACTGCTAAAAGTAAATAGATTGTTAACTAAATAAATGAGTTGATTGCTCCTGTATTAAGCCACAAAGTAAGCTACCTTATTAACTTCATTTCCATAGAACTAGAAATTAATAAGAAAAATTTTAAATAAAATATAATATCCACTACCCAGTTTGTCCCAAATAACAATAGTATTAAAGAGAATGATCAGAGTTACAATTATAGTATGTTTGAAAACAACTGAAAACACTGTGCAACATAAACTGTAGGTTGCAGTTAGAACAATAATGAGAGGCAAGTTCTCTCCTGCTGGTTCTGCATCTGATCTACAGAACACAGAAAATTATTTGAATGCCTATTTTCCAAATTCTCCCAAGGACTATACATAACAAGTACTATTCTAGATGCATTGAAGAGAAGTTAATTTATAACATACAATGGATCCTTAGAGCATTAGGGCTTAATTCGCTTAGTGAACCCTGGTTGAGCAAGGCAGGCATGCCTTGTTATTAAAATGATAATCCCTAGTGTTGATGAGGATATGGGTAGTTGAACATTCTCATATGCTGCTAGTGGGAGTATGAATTGAAACTGACTTTCCTGTAAGTAGTTTGTTAATCTGTATTTAGAACCATAAATACATTAAACTGTATGCCCGTTGCCTGATAATATCTCTCTTTATAGTTGGTAGCAAAAAAAGAGATTTGGACAAATATTTGTACACAGAGAAATTGTAACATTTGTTTTTAAATTTTTATTACAGATATTTTCCAATCTATGGAAAAATAGAGATGAGATTCTATATTCTTATCACCCAGCTTTGCCAATTATCAATATTTTGCCAATCTTGTTTCAACTATTCCCTTGTCCCATGTACATTTAATGTTTTTCATATTTTAAAGCAAATTTTAGATAGTGTACCATTTCATCATTAATACTTTATGCATCTCTTAATAGACTTTTTTTGGTAATGTAATAGCTATTATTATCATACTTTAAAAAATTACCAATATTTTATATTCAGTCTAGATTCAGACTTGCCAGATATAACAGTATTGATATGCAGTTAGGTTCATTTATTTCAGTTTGTAGACATTTTAAGGGATTTTCTTTTCTTATTTTTTTCCTTTTTAATATAATTAAATTTTCTAATTTTGTGAATTGTTTACCTGGTTCTATAGTCAAAATATAATGAGATACAGTCCTAGATGACTACTAATCTGTGTTGTCTCTCCCCAAATGCATAACCACTTCTATTCATTCTTTGTTATATTTTCATGCTTTTTGAAATTGTAAACAGCAAGGTATATTCATTTGTCATCTCCTTTCTTACATAAAGTACCATAATGTAGATATTACCTCTGTAAGAAACATGGTTAATTTCATTCAAAATCATAAGCAACTATATATATATCATCCCCTTTCTTTCATAAAAGGTATCATAATGTAAATATTATTCCTGTAGTAAAGAAACAGTTATTTTTATTTAAAATCACACTTTTTTGATCATGGAGCCCTTTTCTTCCATCTGTGTCTTAAAATAACAGTTTAGTAAGTGAAGCCCTAAATTACAGTCATGCACCACATGATGTTTCAGTCAGTGATGGACCACTATGCAATGGTGGTCCTATATGATTTATAAAACTATATTTTGACCATACCTTTAGATGTATTTAGATATATAAATACTTACCATTGTGATACAGTTGCCTTTAGTATTCAGTACAGTAACTTGTTATATAGGTTTATAGCCTGGGAGCAATAAGCTCTACCAGATAGCCTAGGTGTGTGGTCGGCTATACTGTGCAGGTTTGTGTGAGTGCACTATATGATGTTTGTACAACAAAATTGCCTCACAACACAGTTCTCAGAATGTATCCCCATTGTTAAGTGACAGGCACATGACTGTATCAGACTTATTTCCTAATTTACAGAAAGATACATTTCACAGGACTGAATACTATGGTTCTTTAAAATAATGAGGAATTAGTATCCCATTGGTTCTAAATTTAGTGCCACTCTGATATACTCTGGAGATTGTTTTTTGAAAAGCATATCTGACCTAAACTGATGTAGGTTAAAAAAATAGTTATTCCTAAGAAGTAATCCTGGGGTTAGGGGTCTTAATAGGTCATTCCCAGGATGCCAGGTGCCAACAGAAGTTGAGAAAGGATGACTCCTTGGTACCTAAATGAGGGGGAAAATTATTTGGCGGAGAAAAGAGAAGATAAAAAAATCATAGGGTATATGTCAGAAAGTATTACTGTTTTTCACACCCTAAATGCTGTATGGTCCTCTCATTATCTGTGGTAAGGGCAACACCTTAGGAAATTTCAGTTATGGGCTTTGTGACTGGATTCTTCCTTGACATGAGCAAAGTCCCCACATTTCTGTCTTTACAGGCAGACTTTGAATTGTCATTCCTCATAAATTCTGCATGATATGAAGCTTGACATGATTAAATAACATCATATGGTGAGGAAGGGTGTTTACTTGCTTCAGAGAGGTGATATTCCAATTTTTTAACAACTGGTACAGCATGAAGACATCCTTTCAGATGGGGTGAGATTTCTGCCATGTCAGCCAGTGCTGGCTTTGTGTTAGCCCTGCCTGCTGTATTTGCCAGGCATCTTATCTCACTGCATCCTCAGGCCTGGGTGTGGCAGGAGTTCACCCATGATCTTCAGCACATTGGCTTCTTCGTGGGAGGTGGAAGGCCCTATATATTAATAGTATGTTTGAGCCATTGCAACCATGTATAAGGAAAATTTTTATTAAACTCCAAAACTCCACAGAAATAAGGTGGCTAAGTGCTGATGAAGAGAAGTACTCTACTGTGAATGAAAGAGTTTGGGATATTTGAAGGAGGCTGACATTTAAGAATTTTATGTGGGGATTATTACATTAGAAGAAGAAAGGTTGTTGGGTATGAGATAAACATAGAGTTTATGTGCCCGATGCATTGACCTTAGTTATGTTTGCTTGCCTGTGCTGAATGTGTGTTTGCAGTTCATATTAAACTGCGCCTCACACTTCATTTCTTCTCCATGTCTCGATTTAAATTTTGTCTGCTGGTTTTCAGTATATGGACAAATAGAATATTTTGTATTATCAAATATGATGATGAATTTCTCCTGTTAATAATAAAATACATATTAAAATGTTTGCTTTAGAAACATGTCAGGTTATCCTTATTGATAAACATCAAATATCTTAGAAAATATTACAGTAAAATAATTTTTTCAAGGAGGAAACATGTTCTTAAAATTTTACCAAAACTAGAATAATAAGTCCACATTTTTGGGGGGATACCTAACCTTGAACATAGCACTGTATGTTAGGAAATGAGGCATGTAGAAAGGAATATGAGTTAATAGGTTAACATTTAAAATCTTTAATATCACCTTTTTAGGTAAAAACCTTCATATTTTTATTCATTTTGTGATTAGTGGCCTATACTTTTTCACTGAGCAATCACTTGGTGAGAATATTATAGAAAACATTATCTGTAGAAACTGGTAACAGTATATTTAGTAATGGTCTTAACATATGTTTTCTTTTCATGTTCGGCAAATTGTCAATTTTTTTTCCCTCACATTAATACATTCAAATTCCTTAAGCTCTCAGATTAGTTCTACAATCTGTGTCTCACTGGTCATCCTTTTGGGCTTTACAATTCTAGTCAATCCTAAATCTTAAATCCTAAACTTCATGTGAGTAATATTTGCCTTGAAGGATTATTTATGATATTTTCTATTTCAGAATTTCTATGATCTGTTGATTTGGGATATTATTTGATAGTTTTTAAGTTTAATTTCATCTAGAAAATCACTCACAAAACTGTAAGTAGAGAACACCTGAACACACCAATTTAACTAGGGAAATTATTTCTAAATTGTGGTCCTAGGCTAGTGGCATCCACATCACCTAGGAACTTTATAGAAATGCAAATTATTAGGCTCCACCTCAAATCTGAATCAAAAATTCCATAGGAGTGGGGCTCAGCAATCTGTGTTTTAACAAGCCCAAGTGCTCCTAATGTGAGCTATAGATGGGAAGCACTAAACTAGGGAGTTCTCTGGTTCTATGTATAGTTCTGTGCTTAGTAGAGAAGCAAACAGTTATCACGTTTGGTTCTACGCTCAGGCCTACATAGTGATATAAACAATTTGCATTAAGCATTTAATTAAATTAAATCTATCTCATGTACTCAGTATAAGTCATACAAGATTAAAATGGAAAAATGAGCAATCTGGATCTAAAGTTTGCTCTGTAGGTTGGATCTGATATGGCTTAGAACCATTTATCATTATTATTAAAATTATTACTTTATTTTCAGTTATGCTGAGAAATAAAGTCACATGACTTATTTCACGAGACATACATTTCCCTAAAATGTGTCTATCAACTTATATTTTTAATTGTCTGCTTCCACAATTGTTTCCTGCAATCATACATAGGTATACCTTAATGATAGTTCCTTCTGTTTAAACTAAGAATTTAACGTTAGTTTTTTTTAATTTAAATTTTTAAA
>NW_012147078.1:1325914-1344965 GCF_000956105.1 Propithecus coquereli | reverse complement strand
AACTGTCATTAATTTAGTATTATTGTAATGGATTTATTAATTATGGTTTATCTGATTTAATTTAGTTGCCTTAACAAATATAGCTTTATTTTTTTTCTCAGAGTTCCTAAATTTTTGTTCTTTTTTTTTCTTTTAATAGATTTAGGGGGGTACAAGTTGAATTTCATTACATGTATATATTGTATAGTGGTAAAGTCTGGGCTTTTAGTGTACTCACAGGAATAGTGTACATTGTACCCCATAAAAATTTTAATAGATTTAGGGGGGTACAAGTTGAATTCCATTACATGTATATATTGTATAGTGGTAAAGTCTGGGCTTTTAGTGTACTCACAGGAATAGTGTACATTGTACCCCATAGGTAATTACTTCTCCCCCCTTTTGAGTTTCCAATGTCATTGTGCCACTCTATGTGTCCTCTTGTGTAGCCATAGTTTAGCTCCCTCTTATAAGTGAGAACATGTGGCATTTATTTTTCTGTTCCTTAGTTTACTTCACTTAGGATAATGGCCTCCAGTTCTATCCAAGTTGCTGCAAAAGACATCTAAGCATTTAACATTAAGTTTGTAAGAACAGGATCCAAATCCAGTGATTTTTCTGATTATTTATTTATTTATTCATTAATTATTTATTTCTGGAGCTTAAGGTATGTTTATCCTATGGAGAAAAGCTCATACTTTTATTAGGTGTTTTGAGAATCTCATATTAGGGAGGAACAGGTTTTATTGGAAAAAAATCTTTCATGTGACTGCAGTACAGTAGAAGTGGGTATCTTGGTTGGTGCCCAGGTTTTAAGTGGAAAGAAGAAACACTACTAGAGGAATGTGAGGGAGGAGAATTCAAGGCTGAACAATGATTGGGGAAAGAGTCAAGAAAGTGAAAGACTGGTATAAGATTTGTTTAAATAGATCTTAAAACTCAAATGGCAACAAGTTAAAGAACTAGTTTAACTGATATTCAAAAACATTTCAGTGCTGAAAACAGCTTTTTAAAATAAATCTGCATATATAAATTTTACATATCATTGAAGTTTCACCTTCAAAGTAATAAAATCTTTATAGTTGAATTTTTAGTGGATATGCCGTTATAAATTTAACTATTTATTTTGGTGTTCTATTACTCAGTTTAACCTTTTCTTGATGAGATGTGACTCAATTTGAACACTAATTTCAGTTTGGCATTAAGCAGGGCTTACATTAAGCATGCAGTACATATTTAATGAATGAATGAATGAACTAATGAATTGTACCCTTTACTTTTAGAGCTAACTAACCAGTCAAGTGTCCTCCCCTGAGTATATTCTTTGTCCATTTTTCTATTGGATTTACAATGTTGTCATTGACTTACAATGTTCTTCATATATTTTGGATACTCTCTCTTTTGGTAGTTTCATTACACATGTGTTCTCTCATTTGGTAGTTTGTCTTGTCTTTCTGTCCATTTATTTATCTGTCTATGAAGATTAGTTTATGGCTTTAGTGGTCAAATTTATCAATCTTTTCCCTAAAGTTTTATAGAGTTTAAAAAAGTCTTATGTAAAAATCCTTTATAATCGCCAAGATTGTAAATATTTATTTCTCTGTGTTTTCTTCTAAGCCTTTTACATTTTTGCCTATAATACTTAAATATCAATCTATGTTCAAATGAATGATTTTTGGGCCTGTTATTAGGTAGACGCTCATTTCATTTTTTTTTCTTAAGGACAAACACTTGTCCTAGCACCATTTATTAAATATGTCCTTTACTCACTGATTTAATGTCTCTTCTATGTTATGTTAAGTTTCCATGTTTGTCTAAGTCTGCTGTTGTAACTTTTTGCTTTCTTCCAAGATCTACAATAGTCCACCTTTTCTTTTCCTCCTATAGTTCATATATTTTTCTACCTTTCTTGTTTGACACATTTTTGTTAGATTTTAAGTCAACTCTGTCACACTTTTATGAGATAGGGTAAATATTATATTATTTTAAGTATTCTTCATTTTTTTTTCCAACCATGGCATGTACCTTATTTAATTGCCTAGAAAGAATTTCTGTTTGTTCATATTATCTCTCTTTGTTGGTGTTTTTTTTTTTTTTTAAGATTCATCACTTTTTTTTGTATTCTGTTTAATGACAGAAGTATTAGAGTTGAAAGTACAATTGAAAATGGTTATAAATCTTTATTTAATTTTAAGATGCAAAAGACATTTCTTATAAATAAATTAAGAATAATTTTTTCTAAACTGCTAACATTTTGATTAATACTATAGAAAACAATATTTTTTTAGGCAATTTGATTTTTATGTACAAGTAAGCAGTATATTATGCTTTGCTTGAAATTAACTAGTCTTCTTTCTTTTTTTTAGATGGCTGGAATCCATTTTCACACCCATATAAAAAACTGGATTTTGGAAAATGGGAGCTGTATATCCCACCAAAGCAGGATAGATCTGTACCGGTACCTCATGGGTCCAAATTAAAGGTATATTGCTCCTTCCTATTTTTACTTGAACTTATCATTTTCTTTTTATCCTGTGTACAAAGTTTGATTTAAAAGATTGGAATGTATAATTGACGAGTGATAATTGTGGGAGATATTGTTTAAATATCCAAATAGAGGAAAGTTTAAGAGAGAACATCAAAAATTTGGATGTAGATTACAACTATTTGTCTGGTAAGGTACCAAACCTAGTTGTATTATTATCACACATTTAGAAACTTTATAAAAGAAATGATATATAAAAAGTGATTTTGAGTACTTACAAAAGTTTAGCATGGAAAACAGTTTAATAAAATAATGAAAACTATCTTCAAATCAGCAAGTGTAGAAAAGATTTTTATCCTTAAAGAGAGTCTTAATAAAATTGATTTTGTGGTAGGCCACATGAATGTGGGAGGGGATACTATGTTGGAGGCTCATACATTTTGGGAACATGCTTTTCCTGTTTATTCACCTTTCTGGCCTATGACATGGGTATATGTGGGGTCTTTCTCCTATTCTCCTGTGGTAAGGCCACCTGGATCAGCCCAAGGGCCTTCCCTATGAGAGGCACACTGAGCATCCTCCACACTCCCTATGCTTTGTCTGGCCATGTGATTCTGCATTCAAGGTCTGAGGAGCAGATGCAACTATCCTCTTTTGTCTCCTCAAGAGATGTTTGAAGGATGGGCTCCAAAGTCTAGATTACAGATTTAAGGCATTTGATTATAAAAGAAGGTGTCTAAATGCTTTCACATTTACTTAATTTTAGCCCATGCTCATATAATTGCATAATATTTCCATGTCTCTTGTGTCTCTTTGCCTTCCTTAGATATTTATCATGATAAATCCTGTGATAGAGTTGTTATTTTTATTGGTATTTGTTATTTAACAGTATTAACTCGAAGTTACTTAAAATACATTGAAAATCAAAATGCATAGTATGCTTTGCAGGTTTTTAAACTTTTTTTTACAGACAATGAAATTATAAGTGTATGTGAAAGTTACTGAAATATTGGTACACATAATACTGTAAACAGAGAAACATGCTATATGATAAAAGGAGACATTTAAATGGGAGATGGAAGCCAAGGTTCTTTTTAATCTGTGGTAAAAAAAGAAAAAGTAGCTACAGTATACAGTAAAATGACAGGGATTAAAATTTAATGTAATAATCCCTTTTCCATGTCAGTATAAGCTCCACAAGAACATGGCCTTTGTTGTTTTGTTTGCTATTACTGTATATTCTCAATTTTTAGAACGGTGCCTGGCAGAGTATGCACTCAGTAAATATTTCTTGAATGTTAAAGCCATTTTCAGGCACAATCTTTGAAGGAGAACACCAAACAGTTTGATTCTTTGATGGTTTTGTTAGATATAATTTTATATAACAGAACCTCTGGGGCAATGCAATTATTATCGTATTGGTTTCATTGTCGCTTTAGGTCTTGTGGTCACTTTTTTTTTTTTTTAAGAATTGAACTTACTACTTTTTAAAATTGTTACAGAAGTTTTTTCTGCCTTTTTCAATTAGAAAATTTTATGAACTCTGACATTTTACTTTTTAAATTAAATGTTGAATAATTAATTTCAATATGTTGTTTCTATACATGGGAAAAATAATTGATTATTAGGAATGAATGATTACTGACATATACTGGGAATTATGGTAGGCAATTACTTTTCCAATTTAACTCCAAATCTTTTATACTTCCTAAACTATGCTATATACTGTCTTCTATTCTCTTTCAAAAATTTGCTTTACCTTGATGAAATGAAATAATATGATAATAAAAAAAATGGCTTTTGTATTGTTGCCTGGCTTTTAAAATCTGTGTTTAACAGCAAATAAATGTTCAAAAAGTATCAGACAAACTGTTCTGTAATCCTTCTTCATTACTATTCTCTAAAAATTTCAGTGAGGATAATTTACTAGAAATTTATGCTCAAAATATTATTCATAATCTTTAGATATTTCAAATGTTGAGGAAACATTTAGATACTATTATAATATAGTCATGCGTTGTTAACTAAGGGGATATGTTCTGAGAAATGTACCTTTAGGTGATTTCATTGTTCTGTGAACATTATGAGTATATTTACGCAAACCTACTGCACACCTAGGCTATGTGTTGCAGCCTATTGTTCTTAGGCGACAAACCTGTATAGCATGTTACTGTACTGAATATTGTAGGCAATTATAATACAGTGGTAAGTATTTGTGTCTAAACATACCGAAACATAGAAGAGGAAAGTAAAAATATGGTATAAAAGATTAAAAAATGGTACAGCTGTATGGGGCACTTAACATGAATGGAGATTTCAGGATTGGAAATTATTCTGGGTGAGTCAATAAATGAGTGGTGAGTGAATGTAAATGCCTAGGATATTATTGTATGCCACTGTAGATTTTATAAACACTGTACACTTATGCCCCACTAAATTTATAAACATTTTTCTTTCTTCAACATTAAATGAAACTTGTCTTACTGCAACTTTTATATTAAATGCTTTATTAACTTTTTAAACTTTTGACTCTTTTGTAATAACACTTAAGGTACAAATCTGTACCCTATAAATACATTGCACACCTGTAAAAAAATATTTTCTTTCTATTCTTATTTTATAAGCTTTTTTCTATTTTTAAAATTAAAAAATTGTATCTTTAAACTTTTTTGTTAAGAACTAAGACACAAACACATGTTAGCCTAGGCCTACACAGGGTCAGGATCATCATCAACATCGCTGTCTTCCATCTCCATATCTTGTCCCACTGGAATGTCTGCAGGGGCAATAACACGCAATGGAGCTGTCGTCTCCTATGATAACAGTGCCTTCTTCTGGGATGCCTCCTGAAGGACCTGCCTGAGGCTGTTTTACAGTTAACTTGTTTTTTCATAAATAGGAGTACACTAGAAAATAACAATAACAACTAAGTATAGAAGTACATAAACTAGTAACATAGTTGTTTATTATCAATATCAAGTATTATGTACTATACATAATTGTATGTGCTATACTTTTATATGACCGGGAGGGCAATAGGTTTGTTTACACCAAAATTACCACAAACTCCTGAGTAGTGCTTATGCTACAATGTTATGGCGTTATGAAGTCACTAGGTGATAGAAATTTTTCAGCTCCATTGTAATCTTCTGGGACCACCATCAGGTATGTGATCCATCGTTGACTGAAGTGTCATTATGTGGTGCATGACTGTAATATGGTGATATAGTTATTCATTTATGAGAAATGTATCAGATTTTCTTTAGGGGAGGGGTTAAATTCTTTATGAAAATAAACTAACTTGAGGTTTTTGGCCTTTTAATCTAAAGTTGTCTCTAGGTAGTCTATTTTGTTAATTAAAAATCTTCTATTAGATTGAACTTGAAAATTTATTTCATTCCACAAAGGATTGACCTTTATAATTCACTTGAGGATATCTCTCTTATGAATATCTCGTAACCATTAACAAAAAAGAACTGTTACCTACCATTGAAATAATAGTTTTATTTTCTCTGCAAAACACCTGATCTTTTCAATTGAACACTGACAAACTAACTACTCATATGTTATGTAAATGTCCCCTTTTATGTTTTTAAATGAGTTTATCAAACAAAATATTTTAAAAATAAAATATAATACAGTGAATTAAACATTCACAGCTGTAAAGTATAAGGGAAGAATAGAAGACTACTTTCCTGAAGGATAGACATATATTATTCATGTCTTTAACACTGTTTTCTTTGGATGCATAACAAAACTAATTTATTTAAAGGTATTTCTGTTCACTATTTTAAAATATATACCTTTAATAACATTATTATATAAAAAAACATTTCCCAAGTCGTTTTATAGCAATTTAACATAATTGTTGAGTGTCTACTCTGTATCAAGTGCAGCCCTTGATCTATGATGCTTTTACTGCATTTTGATATAGGTATATATGTGTATGTACTTTAAACATAAAGTGCTACTGGAGCAAAAAGAAAATGAGTAAACAGTTTATTCTATGATGGTAACAGAGGAAATACAGAGGGGCAATGCTATGCCAGTGCACTTGGAAACATGTTTAGAAGTTCACCAGAGAGACAGAAGCATATTCATCCTGAGAGTGCTGCATGAGCAAAAGTGAGTGTATTGATTGATGTCCCAACGGGAAGCAAATGGCACACTCAAAATAGTTTGAATAGGTTTTATTTTCACAAAGGCTGTTTTCAAAGTTGAATGTTCAGGGGAATCACCAGAGAGTTCAAAGGAGGATAGGGTCAGGGGCCATCTGAATAACCTTGCTTTGGCCACAGAAAGCAAGGGATCAATTACTAGAACACCAAGGGAAAAAGAGTGAGCCATCTTGAAAGGAGCACCCTGCTTTGGTTGAGGGCTACAGTTAATTCGTGGTAGCTTTCAGGGAAGGAGCCACAGGAGTAAGGGAAACAAATACCCTGATGTGTCACTCTCCTCCTTCTCTCTGACCTCTTGCTGGGGCTCCACCTTGGCCAAAGCCAATGTGAAGCTAGAGTTCTGGGAAATATGCTCCATGTTCTGAGACAGAGATCTATATGAAGAGTGTGTTCATCTTAGCAAGCAAAATGTAGCTCACTTTTAGGAGGTTAGGAAAGGCAAACCTGAAAGGTGAGTGGGAGGCAAACTGAAAGGTTCCTTTTCTTCTAATTCCTATTTTCTCTTCTTTTATCATTCCAGTTAATACCCGAATTACTAGCAATGACTTTTAGGATTATCTTCTTTTTAGTGTTTAGGATGTTTGTGTATTTTAACTGTTCCTTGTTGACCAGAAGAAACAGGGACCAGATGGAACAGAAGTTTCTTAATACCAGCCATTTAATATTTCCAAAGGATCCTCTTGGTTCAGGTTGCCATAACAAAATATTTTAGACTAGGTAGCTTAAATAACAGAAAGTTATTTTCTCGCAGTTCTGGAGGCTGGAAGTCCTAGGTGTTATCATGGTTGTGTTCTGATGAAGGCTCTATGCTGGCTGGCAGATGGCAGTCTTTTCTGTGTCTTCACGTAACAGAGAGACAAAGAGTACAAACTCTCTGGTGTCTCTTCTTAAAAGGTACTAATTCCGTTATGAGAACCCCACCCTTGTGAACTTAATCTAAACCTAATTATTTTTCAAGGGCCCCATCTTCAAACGCCATCACATTGGGGGTTAGGGCTTCAACACATGAATTTGGGAGGATACAATTCATTACATAGAAGACCATATTGCTTTCCTAGTTATATTTACGTTATACAATTGATTGGTATAAAAGAGTCATGAAACCTAATACCTTTATTTGCATATCGTTAGATAAAACTCATGAAAGGAATAGGTATTGTTTTACGTTCATATTTAATCCCCATGGTAACACTATGAGAACAGATATTGTTATTATATTTCTTTTTAAGATGAGTGCACTGAGATCTAGAGTGATCTATATCCGGATAGTAGAACCTGGGCTTGAATTCAGGTGTTATAGCATACTCCGTGCTTTTAAACATGATGCTACACTGCCGGTCAGGCTAAGGGGTCAGGGAGAAAAGAAGGGGGAAAAAAGCACGTCTTGTATTATCCTGGCTAGAGCTGGAACCCATTCTACTAAGTGAAGTATCCCAAGATTGGAAAAACAAGCACCACATGTACTCACCATCAAATTGGTATTAACTGATCAACACCTAAGTGCACATATAGGAATAACATTTATGGGGCGTCGGGCAGATGGGAGGGGGAGGAGAGGATGGTCTATACATACATAATGAATGCGATGCGCACCGTCTGGGGGATGGACACGCTTGAAGCTCTGAATCGGGGAGGGGGGTCAGGCAATATACATAACCTAAACATTTGTACCCCCATAATATGCTGAAAAAAAAAGCGAACTGGGTATGTGGAACTGAACAATGTCTCAGATTTAACATATCATTTCATATCATATGCTTTAGCTTCTTTTATGTGTAAACTATTGTCCTCATTTTTCAGGGTTCTGAAAAACAGAGTATTGATGGGACCTTCCCAGAGAATAGAAAGAAGATAGATAATTTTTGTAGAGAGTTTGGATTATACATGATACGATGTCAGATTGGTTAAAGCAAAATTAATTACTGTGAGCTGGAATAAGTAGATGCCATTGAGAGGTTTTGGGTAAGGATGCAATATATTGAAAAATTAATGTCTAAATATTTAAGATGATTGACCTTACAAACACTTTATCCTTCATTTCTGAATTTTTTTTTTTTGCATTATATCTGCCAATTTCCTCCTCTACACATTCTTTGTTCACTGTTTCAGGGATTTCTAATATATGTATATTGAATCTGCTAGTTCTTTTATCTTTTTTCTCTCAAGATGTCCATCATTTTGACTTTCTCTTCCACTTGAAGGATGACTTTATCTTCCAACTGCTTTTATTCCAGTAATCATATATTTATAAATTCTCATCATGTGCTTTTTTCTCCCCTTTTTCATATACTCTGTCCCTGTTCAATGCCCAAATATACTTTTGTGTATTTACAAATGTTAATTATCGATGTTTTCATTTCTTTTTCAAGTTTTCTCCTTACCCACTACCCCTTCTCTCTACTCTACTTCTTCCCGATTGTTTGTTTTAGTCTCTGACCTTCATGTTATAGGCTGTCCTCAAATGCCTGGTGATCAATGGTTATAGAGTCATATTTTTAAATGAGGTAGGAAAAGACAGTTGAAAACTGTACATAGACAGGATGTGGTTTCTGGTGAGATTCATTGTTGGATGGTCAGGAAGTGAGTCAGCTTCTATATTTTTGCAGTATGTGAAGGTATTTCTCTGGGATCGTTTCTTTTTTTCCAGAGAGGAATCGTCCAGTCTTCTACAGGGGTATCGTAGAGTGGAAGGGATATGGAGTGAGGACTTTTTCTTGTCTACTAGCTTCCTTGAATAAGCTAGTAGTATGAAAATTGGGTGAAGGTCCAACTTTTCAGCAAGACACTTAATCCCTCTGTTTTCAACCATGTTTTTCTCCTCTGTCAGCATCTATGCTCATTGTCTTTTGGTTCGGAGCCTCCTAATTCAATGTTTTTCAGAGAATGAATCTCTGATCTCCTGCTTGAGGAGTGGGAGGTGGTGTGTTGGAGGGATATATGTTTACCTGTATTTGTTAGGGAAAAGGCTCTGCTCTTACAGTCCCGTTTTATTTATTTATTTATTTATTTTTACACTGAATCTTACCTCATTCTATAGTATGAAGAACTTCCAGATACTGAGTCTTTCAGGGATTTATTAGGCAAATTGGCCAGCTCCCTTCAGGTTCTTCCTCTGCAGATTTGGATTATAACTTTTGATTCTCTACTTAGTTTCTTATCCTTCCATCTGCTTTCCATCTTCCAAAAATGTATTGAAATTTATGGTCTCCTGTCTTCTTTTCTGTCCTTCTCTATTAATATCTTTTGCATTCTTTGCTGTTATTTATTTCAATAGAGGTTTGATAGAGTGAGAAAAAAAACTCAGGGGAAGTTTCTCATTTTTAATTCAAATTCCAAATCACCCTTCTTTAAATGGAAAAGAAAAAAGTACATCTGCTAGGTAGAAAAATATTTTATGATTCTGAAGTTTCAGTTAGGTCACTACATTTTTGTTGTATATAATGATTATAAGATTTTGGTCAAACTGATTATTTCTTGCTTGGGATGTCTTTACTTATTATATGTGATAAAGATCTTCTTTTCTATGACTTACAGGAAATCTTTTACTCACTTCGTTTGTTACCTGGTTCAACTTAATCAACCTTTAAGACCCTGAAACATCTAATTTGTGGGAGAATGCGTAGTTAGAATTAGATGCACTTTCCTTTACCACAGAGACTATAATTCTTTGTGTTTGCAAAATACAATATGAATGTTAATGAACCTAAATAACATACTAGGAAATGGGCTTCCTCTGTAGATGCAAATAAAGGCTTGTTAATTGATTCATTTTTCTTTTCTTTCTTTTTTCTTTTTGGAGCTCCCTGGAATGTTGATAGGAAACACAAAATAAATGTGCGAATTTCCGAAACAGTGTATTTGCTGGTCTTTAGAGTTTTTCTAGAGGGATTGGTGAGATAGAAAGTGGAAGTATTTTCTTTTGAGCTTACTCCACATTAATTTCTTTATCCAATTTTGATCTTTTTCTTTCTTAGTAACTTATTTAACAAATATTTATGATTTCTTCACTTGAAGCATTGAATTATCTTCCCTGGATGTATGTGAAGAAAGAAAAGATAAAATGCTTTTTTTCTGAATTTATAGGCTACTCCAAGAAAACTCTCCATAAACATATAAGTTGCTTTAGCATTCTGTGGATGGTAATGGAGTAGGGGAAGAAGCTTGTACTTTTTGAGAAGTTTGTGATGGAAAAGCAGGATTAAGTAAATGGAACATGTGCTTGTTTTTTATATGTTAGTGATTTAGTTCTTTTCATTTTTGGCTAAATATTGATGGGCCAAAGAAGGAACCTAAGAAAGGACAGAGAAGGAGGACATGAATAAGAGATTGTTGAAGAAGTAGAAAGAAGGAGAAAAATAAAGGTCACAGGTTGAATAGTTAGTTAGGGAAGGTCTATGGGAAAAGATGTATTTTAAGCTTGATGTTGAAGGAGTTGATGGATGTTGATTAATGTAAAGTTGTCAGGGGTCAATTAAGGAATGACAGAGTATAAAGCCAAGCGAGGTTATACAAGTATTAACCAATTATACATGTGAGACAGTGGGCAGTTTGACATGCATTGACTTTTGATGATGTCACATGTATAAGGAGACTACATGAAATAGTGAATCTATTTTAGGAAATTTTACTCTGAAAACATGCAAGACAATACAGTTGACTCTTCTTTTGTTTGTTTATTTTTTTTTTTTTGCTTCTTCTAAATCCTACATTTCTTACTTTAAAAAAAAATCACAATAATTTTTAATAATGACTGCTATGGTTTGAATGTATCCTCCAAAGTCCATGGGTTGGAAACATAATCACCAGTGTAACAGAGTTGAGGGGTGGGAGCTTTAAGAGGTGAATAGGTCATGAGGACTCTGACCTTATGAATGGATTAATGCTCTTACCACAGGGGTAGGTTAGTTATTGTGAGAATGGGTTCCTAACGAAAGAATAAGTTTGGCCCCCTTTCCCCTGTGTCTAACACAAGAATGTTCTCTTTTACCTTTCTGCCCTTCTGCCATGGGGTGAGGCAGAAGGAAGGCCTTTGCCAGATGTTGGTACCTTGATATTGGCTTTTCCAGTTCCAAAAACATCAGAAATACAGTTATTTTCTTTATAAATTACTCTGTCTTTGGCATTTTGTCATAGCAACACAAAGCAGACTAAGACAATGACCATTTTTATTCTTTAGGCTGAGCTTTATTGTTTCATTCAGGGTCTTGACTCTTAATGACCTCATTTTTCTCACAGATATTTATACTCTCTCTTCTAGAGCATGTAAAAGTGCTGAAGTGATTTCATTTTCAATTGACAAAAATTAGCCACTGTCAATGGTCCATGAATGCCTTCTCTTCTTCTATATAAAGATTCCTAGAAAGAAGAAAAATCTACTGTCATGTATCCTATCCTCACTTCCTATTCATTGGTTTCTCTCCTCTACTCTGATTTAATAATAAAAATAAAATAAAATAGTACAAATAACTAGATAAAAATAATTTAAATGCAAGACCTATGAATGGTACAGTGTAAATCTTGTTTACCATTTGAATCATTTGAAACATATTCACATCGGTGTTGCATATAAATTCATAAATGAGTTCCACTGTGTCATGGCCTATGATAGGGTCTCAATCTTCTGCAGTTCCTAAGTTATTATTTCTAGTTATGCCATAGATAAAAATACTACCTTTTGCTACTTAACTGCCTGCCATTTCAAACTTGTCATAAATCATTGTTTTTGATGCTTAACGTTAGTATTTTCTTTTCCTATAGCACATTCTATAGAAATTCTTTAGACATGGCTTGTAGTCTTATGCATTTCACATTTAGTCTGGAATTAAACTTTATTATAACAAACAAAAAAAATCTAGATTTAAAATTGTTTGCTCTTAGCATCTTGAAGATAAAACTGCAATTTTTTCTTCATATTTAGTGTTGCTGTTAAAAACGCTGATGATTTAATTCTTGTTTCTTTTCATGTAATTGACCTTTTTTCTTGGTAGTCACTTGAATTCCATCTTTATCCTTGATGTTCTAAAAATTTGACTACCATTTGCCCTAACACCGGTTTCATTTCTTACTCTTTTCCTGAAATGGCCATCCATATCTTCATAACTTACCTTCTTCTTGGTTCCCTGCCTCTCCAGTCCGTTTTTATATTATAGCCAGAGTCATCATTCTGAGATTTGAAATCTGCTCATGCTATCCTTCTGCTTTAAAGCCTTGTGATGAAATTCCCCACTGCCCCATTTCGTTATAGTTGTGTGATAAGAAGCTGACCTGGTCAGTTTTCAGATTCCCCAGCACTCGCTTGAAAAAAAGCAAATCTGTTTGATTTTCTGTTTGATAATTGGGCTCCCATGTATTATTATGTCTCAGTAAAGATTTCTCTGTTTTAAAAAAAAGTTTGAGCGACACCAGCCCATGGGATGAATTCCATACCCTTTGGCTTGCCAGGCAAAGCCCTTCATGCCCTGGCCTCTGTATTCCTCTCCACCTTTGTCTTTATCTTGTATACTATTCATGCTGAATTACCTGTGGTTTTGCAAATGCTATTGTGATCATGCCTCAGCAAATGCAAAGGTACCATCCCTTTTACTTAGAATGGCTTTCTCCTGTTTTAATAATGTGATAGACTTCCAGTCTTTGATATAGCACCGATGTGCTATTTATTCTTGGTGAAGTTTTCTATAATTCCAAACTCTGCTTTCTCTTTACTAACTACTACTTCCCACTCTTACCCCCTAGAGCTTGTTTCCTCTATACTCACTGTGATCAATATGTATTTCAATGATAGAACAATTTATAACTCTGCTTGTAATTTATCAATTAGTTTCACATTTTAGACTTTGAACTTTTTGATGGTGAAGTATCTTAGTGATCTTTGTGTACCTGGAGCTTTGTAATGTCTGATTCACAGAAGTTACTCAAAAATTGTTTACTGGCTGCATGAATGGAAAAGATAAGAGACCATCAGGTATATGTATTTCACTATTGGAAATATTTTTGCATATGTATATTATATAGAATGTAAAAGAAATTTATAGTTACATGTGGGTAATTTTAAATTAGATTCTTTGAGTTTAGACATCTTAGACTTATAGAATTACTGTTTATAGAAGGCGTCCTGTTAACATCAGGGTTAAGGAAAAAAAAAACAACTAAACAAAAACTAGTTTGGAAACCACAGATGCTTGTTTTAATGAATCTTTAGCATTTTCTGTTACTTGTTATACAAAGATCCTTGTGAGTCACTGAGAGCTTAATATTAGAAGAAAGTTTGCTTTTCTTTTGAAGATTTGAAATGTTTATTTTTATCTCATGGTTCCCCTTTTTCACTTGTCTGTTAGAAAACTTTAAGTAAATTGTACAATTGCAATACCATCCTACCCCCAGAGCCCTATGCCATTTTCTTATCTTCTTGCTCTCCTTTCTCATTTTACTTTTAAATATCGCATTACATTGTTTTTTACTAGAAGCCTCTTTTGCAAGTAAGAAGAATATAAATTAAATGTATACACATCTATGAATAACAGCTTGAAATTATTTGAAGTCCCGTTCTAATCACCTATGATTTAAAGAAATCATATGAATGGATAGTGCCTAATTCTTTTTTGTTATAGCTTTGAGTCAGTTATTTACAAGGATTTACTAAGTGAATTTACTATGGATGTGCTAGAGGTCAGAATGTTGAGTTATTTAGATTAATACTAGGGGGAAAGAAGAGTCCCATTATGGGATGATGTCATTCTTCTCTCAAATTAATAATTAGAAGTTATTTTTCTCTGGCTAAAGCACATACCATTTCTGTTTCAAACATTTTTCTTGTTGGAAACTTTCTCAAACTTTGAAGAGTATTCACTTTGACACAATTAAATAGAATTCTGGAATGTACTGTTACCACCTGTATGTCTATTTTTACTTAAGATTAATGATGGTGAAAGATTAAAAAAACAGTTCAATTGTCTCTTTTAAATATATAGTTCAAACCTTGTTATGACTTGTTTATATTAAACCTAATTTCCTTGTACTGGAGTTTTTCATGGCAAGGCTCAGAATGAGGAGCGGCTTACGTTAGGTAGTTTTGTTTTCCCTTTTCATTTTCAACTCAAACCCTGCGGAGAGTAGGAAGTTGTCAGTGAGATATCAATGGTAGTATAGGAATTGCTTTCTGAAGTCATTATGAATTAACAGCTAATGGGTAGCTTTCTTTGATAGCTCATTTATAATTGAGTGCAGAGAGATGAGAATCAAACACAAAGGGAACTCAATTTTATCATTAATTTTGATTTTGTTTAACGGATGATTTCTGGGCACCACAGCAGCCTTCCTAATTTGTCTGTGTATGATGAAGAAACTAATCATACACAGCTCAGGGAACAAATAACATACGTTTTTTCAAAAAGGTCACCTTCAGAGACAAGCACAAGGAAAAAAACTTCACAAACCTGTTGATTCATCCTTTTCTCCTGTTTTTCTCTTTGTTTTCCTTCTAAAAAAATGCATTTGGTAAGATAATTAATTCAAAATTTCAAATATGCAATGATTGACTATCCAGAATTTATAGCCTGTAAATATAATTAGGTTTTTTTCCTTGTAGAGCTCTCTCCCCCCAACCCCTTTCTTTCATCTTATAGTACTTACCAGGTGTCAGATAATGTTTAAAACACTCTATGAATATTAACTACTTTAGTCCACAGAAAAGCCCTATCAGGAAGCTCCCATTATCATCTTTGCCATTTTTCAAATGAGACAACGGAGGCACAGAGAGATTACATAACTTGTTCAGTGTTCCATGTGTTGCTAATAGTTGCTGGAGCTGAAATGTAAAGCCAGGAAGTATGACTACAGAAATTGTGTTTTTAACTATTATGCTAGGTTGCTATAATTTACTAGCTTAATTGCAATTCCTGTGATGTCTTGATAACTATATTTAAGAACACTATCAATCAAGCTCTTGGCTAAAATAATAAACCTTGGCAAATCATACACATGTTTTTAGAATACATTTTTTTCTGTGGACAAGTGGCAATGACAGTAATAAACTTGGGAGTATGCAAGAAAACAATCTGACATGTTTTAATTTGGGAAATATTCAATAAAACAGATTCTATAAGTAATATGTATATATATGTATATATACATACATATACACACATGCACACACATATTTCAAGTTAGGTATTTAACAAAATCATAACTACTAGTAGATATATACGTGACATCAATGTGAGGACAGCTTACAATAGATTCTCAAAGGAGGCTGTGCATACAAATTGACTTGGCTGGAGTTCATGTTATTGCCAGTCACTCCAAATGTATGTATGTATTTATATATGTAGTTAGTTTTATAGTTATATAAGCCAGAACATTACAAGGCAAGGGAGATTTTACTTTTTAAATTTGGATTAGTCTCTAAGCCTATGTGAAAATATATTCATCTCTAATCTCTGCAGTAAGACATGACAGGGTTACTTGTCCACTTTGGGCTACTGAAAACGCAGAATTCAGAAAGGTAGGTCCCAATGTCTAGGTGAGATGAGAAATGATACCTGGAAGTACATCCATGATATTACAGAGTCAAAAACGTAAAAGGCTAAAGTATCCACAAAGCAAAGCTGAGGATAGAGGCTGTAAGAAACTCAATTGTTTATAAAGCTGGTGTGGCTGGACTGAGGATGGATGAAGTTAGCAATGAATGTGGTTAAGAACAAAATGACACTCTGAGAGGCCGAGGCGGGCAGATCCTTTGAGCTCAGGAGTTCGAGACCAGACTGAGCAAGAGCGAGACCCCGTCTCTACTAAAAATAGAAAGAAATTAGATAGAAAACTAAAAAAATAGAAAAAAAACTAGCCGGGCATGGTGGCGCATGCCTGTAGTCCCAGCTACTCGGGAGGCTGAGGCAGGAGGATCGCTTGAGCCCAGGAGTTTGAGGTTGCTGTGAGCTAAGCTGACGCCACAGCACTCTACTCAGGGCAATAGAGTGAGACTCTGTCTCAAAAAAAAAAAAAAAAAGAAAAAAAAAAGAACAAAATGAGGTGAGCTAGGTAAGGTGAGTGCTGGGTTCTACCATGATATTCCTTATTTGGAGTATAATGTGTTTTGCTGGCCCATGAACATGCTTGGTTGACTTTACATGTTTATTCCTCCTTATTGAGGTAGTTCCAGTGGATGATAAGCACCTTTCTAAGTTATTATATTAGGTAAGGTATTGGCTATGTTGTTTGCAAAGGACCAAAATAAGAGTGTCTTCAACTGGATAGATGGTTTGCTTCTCTCTGAAGTAAATGTTCAGGTCATCGGTATTTTATGGATTGGCTGGGTTTGATCCATGTATATGTATCAGACCAGGTTCCTGACATTGTATTGGTCTTCTGTTTCCAAGTATGTTATCCACATGATGAAAAATACTCACCATCTCTCAGTCCATGTTTCCTGCAGAAAGAGGAAAAGAAGATGAGATCAAGATATGCTCGTTTATGTATATGAACACATCATTTCTATAATTTCTATCCTTTTGGTTAGATCTTAGTTACACTGACCATCCCAGCTGCAAGGAATGTTAGGAAATGTGGTTTTAGGTTGGGCAACATTTGTCCAGCTAAAATTAAGTTGGTTACAGCTTATTAAAGGAAAAATTGGAGGGTTAATTTTGAAATACAATTAACATTTACTGCCATAGCCATTTAAAAGGAACTTCTTAAGGAAACAAAAGAATTAACCTTGTGTGAGAAATTTTTTTTTTATACTTCTCAGATCAGTTGTAAGCAATGTATCCTTATTTATTTCTGTGCTATAGAAACACATTGTTAAAAACCTCTTGATTTATTTCAACTTACAAAAAGTGTAGTATTCCCATTAATAATAAAAAAAGAAAATTCGAGGAATATATCTGATTATTAATAATATTCACTTAAGGATATAGCTCATATTATAATAATATGCAATCAGAGTGGCATACTTTAGATTATTGTAAACTCCAATATTAAATAAATAAAATGAAAGTAAAATCCTAAAGCAACCTGGAACTTATTAGATGTTATAATGTGAGGTTTAAAATTTTGCCATTTTTTGAAATATATCCAAATTATCTTGAAATGCTAGTCTCACATTTAATGCCATTTCTAGTTTGACATCAATTTCCACATAAATAAGAATAGAATTTTAATGAAAACACTGTATGTAAATATAGCAGTGTGGGATGTAAAAGTGTACTGAGCAGAGATCTGCAGCTGACAGAAACCAGGCTCTAACCTGGTTTTCTTGAATAGCAAAATTGAGCATGTAAACTGACTGCCTCCAAAACAGAGAATGCAGGGGACAGGTATTTGGGTACATTTGAGATACCTAAACTTTAAATTAGTGTTCAGGAAGAATGCTTTCCCTTCCTTTCTTAATAAAGCTAAATAGGTATTAGTGCTAATCTTTTTTTTTTTTTTGCATTGGTGGCGAGTATTTTTAAAAACATATTTACTGATTCACTCTGTTATTTGATAAATTCTATAGGAATATCAGATCAGAAGGAAAGTAGGAGCCAAGATTTATCTATAAATCTTTAATTAGAATCATTAATTATAATAATTAATGAAAGGAAAATTTTTTAATATTCTACATAATATTAGAATGGCTTTAGAATGAAGATGGCTTTTAAACATTTTTGACATGTTTTAATTTGGGAAATATTCAATAAAACAGATTCTATAAGTAATATGTATATATATGTATATATACATACATATACACACATGCACACACATATTTCAAGTTAGGTATTTAACAAAATCATAACTACTAGTAGATATATACGTGACATCAATGTGAGGACAGCTTACAATAGATTCTCAAAGGAGGCTGTGCATACAAATTGACTTGGCTGGAGTTCATGTTATTGCCAGTCACTCCAAATGTATGTATGTATTTATATATGTAGTTAGTTTTATAGTTATATAAGCCAGAACATTACAAGGCAAGGGAGATTTTACTTTTTAAATTTGGATTAGTCTCTAAGCCTATGTGAAAATATATTCATCTCTAATCTCTGCAGTAAGACATGACAGGGTTACTTGTCCACTTTGGGCTACTGAAAACGCAGAATTCAGAAAGGTAGGTCCCAATGTCTAGGTGAGATGAGAAATGATACCTGGAAGTACATCCATGATATTACAGAGTCAAAAACGTAAAAGGCTAAAGTATCCACAAAGCAAAGCTGAGGATAGAGGCTGTAAGAAACTCAATTGTTTATAAAGCTGGTGTGGCTGGACTGAGGATGGATGAAGTTAGCAATGAATGTGGTTAAGAACAAAATGACACTCTGAGAGGCCGAGGCGGGCAGATCCTTTGAGCTCAGGAGTTCGAGACCAGACTGAGCAAGAGCGAGACCCCGTCTCTACTAAAAATAGAAAGAAATTAGATAGAAAACTAAAA
>NW_012147078.1:1315564-1325864 GCF_000956105.1 Propithecus coquereli | reverse complement strand
TATAAAATAATTGTAAAATATGGGGATTACCAAAGGGCTTTAAAGTATTTCAATTGAAAGAATATTAAAAAACATTCTTGGTGATTTCAGTATCCATGGAGGTGACCCTCCACCACCCTGGCCTCTCAGTTTCTTGACCTCGTCTGCTAGAGTGATCTTGGCTTTTTCCCAACTCAGCCATCCACTGTGATGATCATATTGTAAACATTGTCTCATCCACTCTTTGCATTCCCCACGTCCATACCATCCACATTGTTGAGGAGGTGAAAGTTTACCTCTGCCCACCTTAGGTTTTCAGCTGAGGCTCTTTAAAAAAAAAAAGATTAACAAGGCAAAAACAGTTTATTAATGTGTACAGAGCACATCATGCAGAGAGATCTGAATGAAAACTAACTCAAAGTGGTGGCTTAGAACTCTGGCTTTATATACGCCTTCAACAAAAACCAATAAACTTATAGAGAAATGACAGGATTAACAAAAGTGGTTTTAGGCTTCCAAGGGCCAGAATCTGTGGGAAGGTGAATATAAGGGATGAAACTAATGGAATAAGGTGTTTTTACAGATTCCTCTGGCTTCATTGCTGTGCAGATGAGAGTCTAGAGTCACCTCCAGTAAAGGAGAATTTATATACTTCCTTTAGGCAAAAAAGGGGGAAGGTAGAAAGAGCTCTTCCTTCATTTGTTACTGTTTAATTGCCTTTATCTCAAAATAATTTTTATGTCAAAGAGGCATATTTCGGGGTGACATCCTGATTTCCTTCAACATACACGTCCTCAAAAACCTGTGTAACAGTACCTTAACACTGCAGTCCTGAAACCACCCCTGCCTCCGTGGAAAAGTTTTCTTCCGTGAAACCGGTCCCTGGTGCCAAACAGATTGAGGACCTCTGCTTAACAGCATTGCTTCTCAAATTTCAACATGTATCAGAATCACCTGGTAGTCTTGTTAAAAGACACCTCCCAGGCTTTCTGATTCAATAGGTCTGGGGTGGCCTGAGAATTTGCATTTAATAAATGCCCAAGTGGTACTGATGCTGCTGGGGCCCAGACCACACATTGAGAACTGCTCAAAGGACTCTGTTAGTCTTTAGCACACACCACTAAAGGACGATGATGCTTTGAAAAACAGAACCATTTCTTCAAGTGTTATTTTGAGGAAATTGTAGATCTCATTGTCCCTTGCAAAAATATGATGGTTTTATTTTGATTAGTTATATGCAACTGTTTTAATTCTAATAAGACAGAATAAAGGCCAGGTGCAATAAAGGGATGTTTGAGCAAGCTTTTATATATCATTTTTTTTAACAGAGAAATGAACTCAGACCAGGAAAAGTCTTTATTGAACATTTTCTTTTTCTTGCTACCCAAATATGCTATTTTATTTCCCCATATCAGACAACCCAAATCTTAAACTTACGCCATCACAGTTGCAGAGCTCTTGAAGATCATGGAAACATTCTTCAGCTCCTGTCCCCAACATAAGAATAGGCTAGATGAATTCATGTAGTCACATTATGTTAAGATATTAAGCCAGTGGTAGGAGTCCTTCTATGCCAGTTTTCTTAAGGGCAAAGCATCAGAGAAGAAGTTGAGATAAACTAAATCAACGTTCACTAATTTTGGAGTCCATCTACCATCTTGTTAGCTGGGTGCTATTGTCAGGTTTTAGTTTGAAATGTTGGTTCTTGGCATGCTCATGGCCGAAGAATGACCAGACATGCTAAAGTAAGGCAAGCACGAAAATGAGGTTTATTGAGGAGAGAAAGATAGGATTATTGGATAGAAGCAAGATATAGGTTTACAGAGCATGATACACATATATCACGAATGACAACTGGACCCATTGTTGCAGCAGGACAAGCAAAAGGAAGGGCAAAGAGAGAGATCAGCTATGGTCTGCGTCCTATTTTATAGTGCCCGGAAAGGGCCCTCCATTGTGGTTCAGAAGTCACCATGGAATTACTTCGATTGGACAGTTGGGAGTCACATGACCTGAGTCTTAACTATGCATATGGGTTCTGGGTCACTTTCTGGACTTTATGGTACCCATGCTACTTGGTCTGTGGGCTAGAGAGTCCTCTGCATTCTTTTGCAGCTGGTGTGCCAAGTTCTGATTGGCAGATTCATAGGGTATTCCCTCCTCCCCCATGTATGGAGAATTAGGGTTGAGCAGGACCAAGATGGAGGCAACAGCACCCATTTTCGTCCCTAGGAGACCCGGAATTCCTCACTGTCTACCTAACACTATGACATTATTTTGTATAGTGAATTGGATTAAAAGAAACAAACTTTGGAATATGTATTATCATGATTTGCCATTTATAAGTTATATGGCTGTGACCAAATTACGTATCTGAGCCTTTTGACTCTTCCTAGTTTGCATTAAAAAATGATAACTAATAGGTTTAGAAAATTTTCAAAGAAATAATACTTGAGTAAATTTCAATTTTCTGACTTTCATATTCATAATTCATAAGAGCTATAGTCATTGTTTTTATCCTCTCAGGGAACATATTGCATTATTTAAAATTTTGTTCTCCTATAATACATCTGATAGACCAAATGATCTCCCCTGAGTTTACTGCCCAGTAACATTATGTAATGCAATACCATGTCTCACCTGAATATCTAATATATACTTGATACCAGGTGACATAGTTTTATTCCTGTGCACTCTGCTTGACAGGTGGCTTTGACTTTATGTTAGTGCCAATACTATGTGTATTTCAGAGGATACATGTCTCCATGTTCTCTTGAGTAGTGATGATAGCATATTGTGTACAAATATGAACTCTAGCTGGATTGCCTATGTTAACTTGCCATTTCCAACACCTGCTAACATTGTGAACTTTGACAAATCACTCTATTACCTCATTTGCTTCATCTGGAAAGTGAGAATAATTATAGTACTTACGCATAGAATTGACGAGAGGCTAAAGGCATTTAAAACAATGCTTGGTACTTAGTTAACACTACATAAATGTCACCTTTTTTTCATGTATATGTTCAGAGGCTGTGTTTATTATACCCTCAATAGTCACATCTTTGTAGACTTTGTGGGTACAGACCAAATATTTTATAAATTTGTATGATAAGGCAGTATCTGATAATTGTATATAAATCAGCTATATCTTTCTTCTTGCAAAATCTTGAGATTCAGTTGATGTGGTGTTCATAGGATCATTCCCAACAATGAAAATTCATAGGAGTGTTTATAGAAACTGCGTTTTTCCTAGCCCTTATTCATGTAAATTTTTTTTTGTGGTTTTGAGTACTAATTTTTTTAATTCAAGGTTTACATTTCTGTGCAACTTTAAAAGAAATATTAATGAAATATTAATGAAATATTGTGGGAGAGATCAAGGGGACTGAGAGACCAAAATGAAGTTACCACAGTGAAGATGGATAGAAAATCCTTAATGAAGGAAGGAACTATTGGAAATGAGAAAAGCTGGTTGTTTTGAGACTAATCAAATACAAGGAATGGATATGAATAGTCAATAAGATCTAATCAATGTGAAAAAGCATATCATGGGAAATGTATTATACCTGTGAGCAATGGAATGAACTTGTATACTGTTCTCGTACTACACACCTGTTTTTGTCCTTCCAATAACCAAGTGAGCCTTTCATATTTCAGTGAAAACAATTCCCATAGTCTTTTCAGTGATCTTTAACAAGTCCCAAGAACAAATTTGACTCTCTCTGTTTATAACTCCTGAAGCCTGTCAACTATATATTGACTTACCACTTGGTACAATTTTGTGTTTTATGTAATTGTTCAAACATACTACATTGAAATTTGCTTAAAAATAAAAAAGCATTACTATTAGTTATTTTAATTTACCATAATTTATGACAGATAATATACAGATAAAACATGTTTCCTAGGCTAATAGATAATTGGAATGGATTCTAAGAGAGAGATGCCTTTGCAAAAGGATCCAGACTTTTAAAATGTTTCAGCTTTATTAAAGAGTCAATAACAAGTGTAAATTGTATATTAGCAAGCAAAGAGTTGCTTTTCTTAGACTAGATGCTTTATATTGTTTACAGATCATCCTTGTTTACAACGAGAGGACTTCTATTAGAATTTCTTGAGAATAATTATTTAAATTAGACTAAACTTTGAAAGTAGCAATTGTTTGAAAATAAGGTGGTAGTTAGACTTATTAGACAATTTTGTTTTGCTAGCCTCATTAGTTTAAAATAAGATTTTTTTTTTTTCTGGCAGAGTAAATGATGAAATCAATATAGTTTAACTTGTTAGCTCTGGGTTTCAACAATGCATTTGTTCTGTGGGCTTGGAGGGGGATGGGATATTAGGTAAAGGTAAACCCTATACGTAAGCACAACATATATTTATGCATATACACTTAGATATCATACATAGTTTTTATGTTGCTTAAGTTTAATAGAAAAAAATTCTAAACATACTTTAAAAATAATATTCTTTTAGTTATATGTATGAATCAAAACTAAATGAGGTGTATCTAAGATTCAAGCTTACAATTGACATTTAGTATGAAGAAACAAGCTCGTTCTTATACTCGTAAACCAGCATAGCCTTCCAAATTATTACTCTCAAAGGGTCTGCTCTCCTCTTGCTCTTCCAAACTGTAAACTCGTACTTCTTTTACCTTTTGTCTTTTTTTTTTACTGTCACATTCAATCAGTCAAGAAATTTGGCTGATCCTACCTCTGTAGGATTTCTCGAATATTGTTCTTTTCATTTTTAGCTCAAGCCTTTATTGCTTCTTGTTTGAATTACTCCAGTGGTTTCCTCTTTTCACTGCAGAAGACCTTGGTGATAGGTGCCTGTTTTGAACACCGTGCTCCTTGTGCGAAGGCCGTCTGTATCACTGTCACAGAGGAAGAGGTCTCTGTACTTTCAAACACCTCCTGACCATTTTGATGTGTGACTAGGTTGGGAACTACTGGCTTTATGGAAATAATGCTGGGCAGGAGGTCAGGTGCTTTGGATTATTGTTTGACCATTACTAATTAGCTGTTTGATTTTTACATCTTGGTTCCTCAGTTTGTTCATATATTACATGTCCTGCCTAATGATTTGTGAAGATACCTTTTTAAAAGGTGAAAGTGATCTAATGATTCGTCATTATTTTTATCTTATATGTGGCTCAAAAATTTAATGGGTGGCACTTTCTTAGCTGTTACTTAACCCTAAACTCCTCAGTGCGACATTTTTTTTCATTATTTATTATTGTCGTTTTTTAAACTTTTTTTGTTCAACTTGCCAATTTGTTAGTGGAGGTTCTTTTCCCTATAATCCTCTAGAATAGTGTTTTGTTTTTTTCATTTTATTTACGTATTTCTACCTCCAAATATCTATTTTCTTCTATCACTTCATAGAATGGCCCATTTTTGGCTTTACTGCCTTTCCAAATCCATTTCCTTCTTCAAAGTGGCTTAAAAGTCCCTTTCTTGTTGAAATACTACTGTATTATGATTAAACATGTATTTCCTATAGCCTCAGAACTGGCATATCCTGTTTTTATAATTCTCTTATCCTGTTCTGCCCTCACTTCTGGCTCTCCATATATATACACGCATACGCAAATACATATGTATATATACACATATACATATACGTAAATACACATACACACAATATCATTTTCTCTTCATAAAGAGCATCCTAGAGTCTGCAGATAAGAAGGAACCTTAGAGATCATCTTTGACTAATACTCTTATTTTAGAGTTAAGAAACCTGAATTTCAAGGAAGCTATAACTTGTCCAAAGTAATGCATGTCTTCGTAATAGAAAGGTAAAGTACCAGCTCATGTTCATCGCAAAATATATTATCAGTACTTGCTTAATGTATGAATGAGAAAATATTATCAGTAGAGATGCTTTTATTTGCAGTATGTTTCAAGACTGTCCATATTCCATGGATACTGTTCTCCTTTTATGTGATTAAATTTCTAGAGCGTTTTGGTTTGGGCTTTAAAAAATATTATTTTGAGTGTTTAGTATAATAAAGGTATTATTTTAAGCATTTTATTTAACAGCTATGTTCTGTTTTAACCCTTGCTTAGCAATCCTATGAGGTATAGACAATATAATTATTGCCAGTTTTAACTGAGGTGTTTACCTTCTACTCTGTCCACTGCCATGTACTGACCTCATGTTGAAGCTGGGAAAACTGTGGTAATCACATACCTCAAATCCTATTTTAAATGTTCAGAAACTTGATGAATTTTGCCCACATGCTGATTGACAGAAACAAACCATTTATTTTTAACTGTAATTATATGGAAAGTGAACAAAACTGTTGTTAAATAGTATCCTGAATGAATAGGTGCCCTGTTTTCAGTTGTTTTTGCTTCCTTGCATTTTATATTTAAATGTACGTGTGAGAATGTTCAACTTACAATTTCACATTCTTTTTTAAAACGTACTTCCAGAGAAGGTTGCCATTGCTTTTGACAGGTTTAATTAATGTCTGGGATTTGATGATAATATTTCTTCTTTCATTGTTAGTATGTCTTCTTTTGGTCATAATGCTTTCTAGCTCAAATATTTCCTTTGCTTTGAGCTTATTAATTCATTGGTCATATTCTTGTTTTTCTTCTAAAAGATGCTGCACATTTTTTAAGGTTTGAGTTAATTTATAAAGTAAATTTTATGGACATTATTTTTAACAGGAAGCATAGCATTTAATTTTCAAAATTTTAATAATCATTGCAAGAAATGGATAGCGTTCTGTCTGTAGTTCTGGACAATACTAAATTTTCATTTTCAAATAATAACCAGAACCCATAAAGTTTGGCAACTGTCACATCTGTAGTTTCAGAATCTAAGTTTTTTCAAAATCTAAACACTATAAGTCTTCTATCATATTTTTATTCTACAATTGAGAGCTCCGTGAAAGAGTCAGAGCAATTTCTATTTTATTATTGTAGATCATGATATTTTTCATAGATTTAACTGTGCTCTTTAGGCAATTAAAATCATAAGGCTAAAATAAACACATAATTTAGAGTTTTCCCTTAAAATTATGTTCTCAATAAATTATGTGTTTGAATAGATGATTTATGTATCAAATTAATACCTTTGTGGCAGTGGAGTTATATCTCCCTCTTTTGGAAAGCCAAGGCATGGCATTTTGATGGAGGTTAAATTGTTCTTTTCAAATTTTCAGCTTACATAATTTCCTGAGCATGCAGATGTAAAAAGAATATTTTTGTCTGGAATGGTTTTTCTTTGGAAGTCAGTAACATTAATAAAAAAGTTAAACATTTATATACATATGCACATACATATTTCTTTACACATATGGAGAATTACAGACCATTTGATATGTGTTTCAACCCAGGAAAAGTTTTTGATACTTGAAATGCCTTTATTTTAATTTAAAGAAAGTGAGTTTTACTTTTTTGTAATTATTAAAAATGATTCATGATATCTGTTTAGAAACAGAAGTTAAAACAATTAAGAAATACAGAAAGAAAACAGAAAGGTAGCCCTTCCCATAATCATTTATGGGCTGGCCCTCCACTCCGTTATTCTCGGTTGACAGGTTTTGTGGACATTCTTCCTGATTTGTTTCTAGGCATTTATAAACTGTCCTTTCCCTTGTCTCCATGCTTCTTTATTTAGATGCTTTTTATTGTCATAAAAATATGATTATCCTATGCCTATCAGTCTCTAATTTGCTCCACCCCTCCATCCAATATATCATGCAAATCTCAAAAAGGTACATTATTATACTTTCTTGAATCAACTACATACCCATATTAACAGAGTGATACGTATGAGGTAAAACTGATATTTACTCTGGCTAAGCATTCTACTTTGGCATGAATGACTATTATGAAAAGAAACAAAGTTTATTAAGATACCGTATATCACTCGTCTGTTTCTTTTAATAGCTAAAGTAATTTTATAAAAATTTTATGCTTTTATGAGGTAAAATCAGCACTTCACCTTCTCTACCATTGCTTAGAAAAACAACGTTTTCTTTTTCTACCCTCCTTGCTGCCTGCATGTGGACCTTAGAAGTCCTCTGGATTTACCCTACAAATTGTTCAACAATGTTGAGAGTTTTGCTGGAATGGTCTTTGTTTTTATTGTGCACTCCTTTGTAACTTTGCCTACAGAATATAAAGGAGAAGTGCTTCAGATTTAAATATTTCAAATTAACCATTAGCATATCCCAAGATGACCACTTACATGTAATGTAAAAAGAAAATATTTGTTAGAGTCAACAGTAGGTTATCTCACTTTAACAAGTCTCACACCTAACATCAATCTGGTAATTTTTGTTTAATTTTCATAAATTACTTTCAGAACTTAATTATTTAATCAGTGTTCCTAAGAGATTGAAAACACTACTTCAGTCTACAGAAACTAAGTGGATGTAGTACAATAATATATGTGTGTATATAGATATGTATGACTATTATGAAACAAGGCCCTGAACTTCTCTCAGAATCAGCTTTACTTCATATACAAATTAGAATCTAATGAAATAATATAAATTGAGGAATATACAGGTAATGGTTTTTGTTTGTTGTCTTTGCGAATGACAATGTCATTGACATTTGGATATTTATATTAAACTGAATTTACTCTGTCATGCTAAATATGATTAGTTTGTGATGGTCAATTAATCTGTGTCATTGACTTAAGTCACATTTACAGTCATGTTAAGAGGTTTGAAGTGATAATAATAATGAAATCTGTGATATTTTGCACTGGTAAATACAAGGAGTGACTTTTTGCAAATTTCTGTTTATGTGAATACTTTCAGCATTCTTTCAAATGAACCTGTATACCAGACATAAAAATAACACTCCATGTACCAGTAATTCTTGAAACTTTATTTCTGGTAAATAGGTAATTTTACTGTGGGCAGTTTTAACAAATATTTGGTTGAAGATTGAAGTAATTGTAAACTGTTCTGCAAGTATGGTCTTTTTCTCTTAAAGCAACAACTGTAAGCCATTTCATGAACATACTGTTTGTCAGCTGAGCATCAACTGTTTCCATTTGTTCCTGAGACATGAGCTCATTTTAAATTAATAATTATATAAAAATAATTTTAACATCTGAAGAAATTCTGTCGGTGTTTTTCTTTTCAAAGTGTTTTAGGCATTTTAGGTCCACCTTTTTCCAGGTTCGGTCATACCTATACTGTTTGTCTTCATAGTGCTGGCACTTTTTCCTTTTTTGGCATATTCAAATTTTCCATTTTTACCCATCCAATTTTGAAAGCTGCTTTATTCTTACATTTTTTTTTTTTTTTTTGAGACAGAGTCTCACTCTGTCCTGACTAGAGTGCAGTGCCATCATCATAGCTCACTGTACCCTCAAACTCCTGGGCTCAAGCAATCCTCCTGCCACAACCTCCTGAGTAGCTGGGACTACAGGCATGTGCCATCATGCCTGGCTAATTTTTTCTATTTTTTTGGTAGAGATGGGTTCTCACTCTTGCTTAGGCTGGTCTTGAACTCCTGACCTCAAGTGATTCTCCTGCCTCAGCCCCCCAGAGTGCTAGGATTACAGGCGTGATTCTGTTACAATGTTTTAGGGCTCCAATCCTGATTTTACCTCCAGTTTTTCCTCACATGTACCTGTTTATTCTACCTCTTCTCTCAAGCTTACTTTGACTCCAGACTTTTTCATATTCCAGATTTGGTGTGTTCTTCTAAAATGATGTCCTTGATCAGGTCAAAGTATCTTCCTCTTCTTATGAAAAGAGTACTGCTTTGAATCCCAGTTTAGATACAGATCCTCTTCTCCCCCTGTGCTCTCTGTGTGCCCTGAGCATTCCTGTTTTGCCAACTTCTGTTTCTTCTTGCATGATAATTATATAACCTCTGCTTGTAAGATATAAATTTTAAAATGTAAACGATGAAATACATGGAGAAAGGAATTTTTCCCATGCAAAGCCCTTTTTTATGATTACGTCTCATGAAAAAGCTGATTCTGAATGTGTACATGATTATGTATGGGGAGGTACAAATAGAAATTATGAGCGTTGTAAACCATAGCATTTTAGTTGTTATTTTTGCATTTTCCACTCTTTGTGACTATGTTGATAATGGCATTTTATTAGATTAAACATCACTCAGGGTTCTTGGCAAAAATGGTTGATCTCATATACTTGCTTCTTCCTTCTCGATCTTGTATGAGTGCATTGACCATGTAGAAACAGGGAGTGAGAAAAATTTGATTTTAAACTTTCCATGCTTTCTAATACAGGGAAGGAATACTAGAAGGCAGTTTGACTGACTGAAGAGCCAATATCTGCTACAACATTGAAATAAAAATT
>NW_012147078.1:1296214-1304069 GCF_000956105.1 Propithecus coquereli | reverse complement strand
AAAAGTGTTTCATGCTTTTTTCTTTTAAATTATATAGGCATCTAATTTCTTTCAAGACAGATTTTATTTAGTATTTGATCTTTTAATGCTGTGACAGAAAAAGAAAGAAAATTACATTTTTGTGACTGTTTAGGTGGGTATTATTTTTGGTTATGTTTAATAAAAGTATTTGCACTTTAGCCAAATATGCCTTCAAATAATAATGAATAAATGTACGCCTACAGGAAATAACCTTTTTCTCATGATAAAGTACATACTATACAATCTTTTTTATGATTTAAACATTTACATTTAAGCTGAGTTCTTTTATTGAATACCACAGTTAAGCGTATGTTAAATGTCAAAATTAATGTTTAACTCCCTTCAATTCAAAGTTTTTTTTTCAACTCTTCAGTCTGTTCATCTTTACCCATCCTAATATCCAATAGCATTAATTTTCCCCATGTGACTTATGCCCAAGTTGAAAAAAAGGTCTCATGGACATATGGTTTTTTTTAACAGTCAACTATAGGTCACTGCATCTTGTCCTATGAATATTCCCCTTGGTTATTCCCCTACCTCTGTTTTATTGACTACATTATATTCATCAGTTTGTTACTGTTCACTAGTTTTCGCTGCTTCTCCAGAGGGCTTGTCACACTTAGAGATCAGAGCTCAAGATTGCTGCCCTGGGCCTTTGCTTTCTATCTACATAAGATGGGGGCATCTATGTTGAATGATTCAAATAGACCTAGGAAGGTTTAAAGTAAGTAGCTTTATTGTGAAGACTCCTATTATTTACCACTGTTTCTTCCATCATCACTGTTTCTACCTCTAGTGCCTAAATCTGTTATCCAAAGGGTCACTCCAATTCTTGACCGTATTTTATAAAAATCAATTGACAGGAAATTATCCAAATGCATATCTAGTGTTATATCTCACAGGCAGTCATTGTTTCCCATTATATAGCCTATTTTATCACTCTCTTATTTCTTGATGGGTGTACTTATTTCTGTCATTTTTTATACATGCCTATTTCCAGTTCTCTTTTCCCTAATACTACCTATACCTGGCAAAATAAAGGTCTTTTGGAGAAGAAAAGAAAGAAAAGAATGATAGCGTTGCAATGTATAAGACCTTAATTTGTAAAGAATATTTAAATATTCAGTAAGAATTCTTCTCATCGTTAACTGTTTATTTAATAGTCATTAACTATATTATTAGTGGTATTAGTGTCAATGTACATTAAGTATATAATTGTATATTTTCTCAAAAGATCTTATAATTTTAGAATTATGTATTCTGTATATAGTCTTTGGAATCTCTCTAGATTTCTTCTAGGGGTTGAGTTATTTCTTTTTTCCCCCTATACTTTATATTTTACTTCATTGCAGTAGCACTTAGAATGATTGCTTAGAAATCATATTCTTTTCTTCAAATGATTCAATTTATCACCAGGTAGACTTTTGTAATTATACTTAATAAAATATTTGAAAATGAGTTTCAACTCATCTTATGATAGTGCTTTGCCTATCCTATCACTTTTCAAAAAGAGCTAAAAATAGAAATACCATTCGATCCAGCAATAGCACTATTAGGCATCTACCCAAAAGAGCACAAAACATTCTACGATAAAGACATCTGCACCCGAATGTTTATGGCAGCACAATTCACTATTGCAAAAATGTAGAAACAACCCAAGTGCCCGTCAATCCATGAGTGGATTATCAAAATTTGGTATATGTTTACAATGGAATATTACTCAATCATAAGAAACGACAGTGATCTAGCACCTCTTACACTTTCCTGGATTAAACTTAATCCCATTATCCAAAGTGGGGCACCACAAGAGCAGCAGAACGTGATCCATTTGTACTCACCATCAAATTGGTATTAATTAATCAACACATAAATGCACATATCAGAAGAACATCTATTGGATGCTGGGGAAGGGGGAGGGCGGCAGTAGGAAGGGGGAGGAGGGAGGAGGGGACGGGTATTTGTATACACAAGAGTGCAATGCGCACTACCGGAAGGATGGACATATTTGCAACATGGACTTGGGGGGGGGAACCAAGGGCAACACACGTAACCTAGACAGCTGTACCCCATAATATGCTGAAATAAAAAAAAAATAATGGCATTTATTACATTGATAATTTTTTTTCAAAATGCTTTGAAAAATTACAAATGTTTTGCAAAATGATTTATGATACATAGTATAGAAATTATGAAATTTTCTAAAATGGATGGGTTAGAATTACAAGGTAAGAGCAGAAACTTGAACAGATTCACTATATCCTTTTATGATGACATTCCCAAGTATAATGGAAAATTTTCAAAGTAGATGATGTGAGTTTAAGGACATTCATACGTACACACAGGACCACAAATGAATAAATTTCTGAGTTGGCGTGGATGCCTCCTGTGATACCAGTGAGATTAAGTTTACAAAATGATTTTACTTTTTATTATTTGAGAATAATAAATTGGTAGGGATATTAGACTATGAAGAATTAAAAAGAATTGTAAATTATTGTTAAAATATACGAAATAAAAATGCAAAGTAGAGATCGAGGCAAATTTTAAAATACTTTTTATTCTTTGCAAAGATATTTATTATTATCAACGTTTTAGAAAATATATTCCCTGTAACTGTCATGTTAGTTTTTTTTCCTCCTTGATAATTTATTGATTTTTTAAATAAAAGTCTATAATTTTATTATTGAAACACTAGTACCTATAGCTACTTTGTCTTTTGCTTTCTCAGGTCTAGCTTTTATCTCCTATGGCACTGCAGAGCACAGAATCTGAATCCAGGGCAACAGGTAGGGTAGTGGTAGTGGTTAGAAATAGGGCACCATCATCTTTATTTTAAGATGTTCTTCACATGGTTCTTATCCAGTGTTGAAAACTGCTGCTAAAGACACATGCAAAAGTCTAATATTTTCTTACTGAATTCAGGGGGAAAATATTTATATTCCAAACGTGTCAACATATAGAAATCAATCTCGACAAGTGTTAATTTTCTCTCTAAAGACCACAAGTGAATGTATAATACATTTTTTAAAAATAACTATAAAGAATTATTTTTTTCTTCTTTTTGTTTTAATGCTGATGGAAGTAAATCACAGTTATCTGGAAAATTAGATTGTCTACAAAGATCTGTTCTTTGGTTGCTCCCTTAACATGAACCTTGATTCTAGAAATACTTTAAACGTATTAGCAGACTTTCTTTTTCTTATATCCATGTACTGTGAAATGTCTTGCACTTATTTTATAATTATTTTTTCATCCTTCAATGGGGGCATAATAGATTTTAAATATGATTATAAAGTCTGGCGAATTGAACACTTTCATTTTTCTTTAGAAATACATTGTTCTTTTAAAATAAAAGTGTTTCATGCTTTTTTCTTTTAAATTATATAGGCATCTAATTTCTTTCAAGACAGATTTTATTTAGTATTTGATCTTTTAATGCTGTGACAGAAAAAGAAAGAAAATTACATTTTTGTGACTGTTTAGGTGGGTATTATTTTTGGTTATGTTTAATAAAAGTATTTGCACTTTAGCCAAATATGCCTTCAAATAATAATGAATAAATGTACGCCTACAGGAAATAACCTTTTTCTCATGATAAAGTACATACTATACAATCTTTTTTATGATTTAAACATTTACATTTAAGCTGAGTTCTTTTATTGAATACCACAGTTAAGCGTATGTTAAATGTCAAAATTAATGTTTAACTCCCTTCAATTCAAAGTTTTTTTTTCAACTCTTCAGTCTGTTCATCTTTACCCATCCTAATATCCAATAGCATTAATTTTCCCCATGTGACTTATGCCCAAGTTGAAAAAAAGGTCTCATGGACATATGGTTTTTTTTAACAGTCAACTATAGGTCACTGCATCTTGTCCTATGAATATTCCCCTTGGTTATTCCCCTACCTCTGTTTTATTGACTACATTATATTCATCAGTTTGTTACTGTTCACTAGTTTTCGCTGCTTCTCCAGAGGGCTTGTCACACTTAGAGATCAGAGCTCAAGATTGCTGCCCTGGGCCTTTGCTTTCTATCTACATAAGATGGGGGCATCTATGTTGAATGATTCAAATAGACCTAGGAAGGTTTAAAGTAAGTAGCTTTATTGTGAAGACTCCTATTATTTACCACTGTTTCTTCCATCATCACTGTTTCTACCTCTAGTGCCTAAATCTGTTATCCAAAGGGTCACTCCAATTCTTGACCGTATTTTATAAAAATCAATTGACAGGAAATTATCCAAATGCATATCTAGTGTTATATCTCACAGGCAGTCATTGTTTCCCATTATATAGCCTATTTTATCACTCTCTTATTTCTTGATGGGTGTACTTATTTCTGTCATTTTTTATACATGCCTATTTCCAGTTCTCTTTTCCCTAATACTACCTATACCTGGCAAAATAAAGGTCTTTTGGAGAAGAAAAGAAAGAAAAGAATGATAGCGTTGCAATGTATAAGACCTTAATTTGTAAAGAATATTTAAATATTCAGTAAGAATTCTTCTCATCGTTAACTGTTTATTTAATAGTCATTAACTATATTATTAGTGGTATTAGTGTCAATGTACATTAAGTATATAATTGTATATTTTCTCAAAAGATCTTATAATTTTAGAATTATGTATTCTGTATATAGTCTTTGGAATCTCTCTAGATTTCTTCTAGGGGTTGAGTTATTTCTTTTTTCCCCCTATACTTTATATTTTACTTCATTGCAGTAGCACTTAGAATGATTGCTTAGAAATCATATTCTTTTCTTCAAATGATTCAATTTATCACCAGGTAGACTTTTGTAATTATACTTAATAAAATATTTGAAAATGAGTTTCAACTCATCTTATGATAGTGCTTTGCCTATCCTATCACTTTTCAAAATACTTCTTAGATTTTTTTATTGGCTTTATACCAGATTATAACTCTGTTTACTTAATAGAATTCTAGGCTTCACTGCACATGGATGAGTCTCTTTGAAGCCCACTTTTTCAGTAATGAAAACTCACTGATTTTTTCCCCTTTTCATAGCTTTTTTCTTTTATTACTATATTGATCTTTCAATATCTTGGATGTTTAAATCCTATATTTTTTTATCATGTGTAATTCATTTGTTTTCTAGTCTAAGACACCTAATCAATCTTTACCCAATTACAACATCTCAGCATTGTTCCTGTTCTTTTCACTTAGGAGCAGTTATTCTCACTTGCTCAGGGATATCATTTTCAATGCCTGCTTCCTAAATCTCACGTAATCCCTTTGGATTTTGTCTTTTTGTAGTGACCTCACTTTATAAGGTTTTTGTTCAGGTAATGTACTTGAAATGAAGCAAGCACTTTATCAATTCTACTTAGTTGTTTCTTTATTTCTTTAAAGATTTGCCTTAGTAGAAAAGCAGAGACAGAGAAAAAATTACAGTTATGATACTTAACTAGCCTAGAAGATTGGGGAACTAAAGTGTAACCCGTGAGTTAAAATACTACTTTTTATAGGTACAAAAGCATCTATTTCTCTAAATAATCTAAATAAGGACCTGTTTTTAAAAGAAGCTAACTGTACCGGTCTTAATTTATTTACTTTTGACAATATTCTTCAGGTTCTTCTCTCCCATGTGTAAGTATTACTGAAATGAGTGTTTATATCTCTGTAATTTTATAATTGATGTTAAGTCAGGGCAAAGTAGCTATGAGTATTATACCTGAAAAATAGTTTTTTATTGTCCTGTACAGTGGTGTCCTTCATGCAAAAGTTTGGTAAAATTTGATCTGATATTCATTCATATCACATTACAGATAATAGGTTTAGTTTAGTTATTATTCATAGCTATTAATAATACACTCAGTCATTGAAGGAAGATTTTTTTTATTAATAGCTTTATTTTTGTTAGAGAAACACTGTATTCCTACTCAAGCCATTGCTACGGATTCAACCTTGGAAAGGTTTCTTGTTTCTTATTAAACTAAAAGAACTGAACTGTGATGGCGTGTTTAAAAAATAAGAAATGCTGTGCAAAGATTAAGTAATGGGAGGTAATGAAAATTCATCAATAGGTTATTGCTTTCGAAGTTTAACTGATTTTCATCTTTTCTTAGTTAAGATACTAGCAAGGATATCTTTTTTTCTTTTGCATAGTATCCAGTGTTGGATAACATAAGCTCTCAGGGGGAGACTTAATCTAATCATTTAATCTCTTTTCCACCTTTCTGAATCCCTGAACATTATAGATGTAAAGGGCATCACAAGGATGATTTGACATGCACATGGCTTGTATAAGGTTATTTGATTAATTGAAAATTATTAACTAAATCATGAAGCAAAGAAGGAGATCTCTAAAATATATAAACTTTAGTATCCACATAAAATTAACAGAAAATTAAAAGAATTTCAAGATAACGGTCCTGTTTATTTGATACCCGTAGCAGGTACAATATATAAACAATGGGATTATCAATTATGGCTGAAATTAACCATAATTTATATAATTTTACCCATCAACTATATGCAATTTTATAAATATTTATCTGGGAAATGGTCATTTATATATCAAGTGCTATTATTATTAGAAAACTACCTGGATATTTTATTGATATCTTTGGTTTCTTTCCTCATTGACAGAGGTGCAAACTCAAAGTTCACAATGGAATGAATACCTTTTAATATCAGAGAGTGTTTCTGATTTTCGTCTTCCTAATTAGAAATTTTAGAATGCAAAAAATTTCTTCAATAAGCATTCTCTTTTGTTCACTGATCATCTCTTTATTTAAATAGTCTCATCTGTTTAAGGCAGTAAATATGTTAGGTATTGGGTAGAAAATATAACCTCTTAACTTTATTATATGGGAAATTTAGAGCATTTACATCATGTAAAGAATGGTTTTTTTTTTGCTTAATATTTGAAAATAATTATGTGGGGAGAACGATGGCTATAAAAATTGTGTATTACAAATTTACTTTTTCAAAGGTTCTTCTACCAATTCTGTAACTCAGCAATGTTTATTTTGAAGAAGATTGCTTTTCCTGGAAATTTTCAGGGAGACTTATTTTGTTTCGTGAAGATCACTAAAATGCATTGATAACATGTTTATCTACTTTTTGGGAATAGGAATTGAATATAAGATAAATTATATTATTTAGACTAATTAAGATAACTTTGTCTTTTAACTCTTTCTGGCACTGACACGTTTAACTAAATACATTCCATTTTATTCTTAAAAAAGTGATTGCCTCCATTTTTTCCTTTATGGCCGTATTAGTTTTCTACAAGGTTTCTTGTTTCTTATAAAAAAAAAATCCTTTATTTAAAAGCATTTTATTTTTCATAGGCTTCTATGGCTGCTGCATAAATTTGGTGGCTATAAATAACAGAAATTTGTTCTCTGACAATTGTGAAGTCCAGAGGTTAAAATCAATATCACTGGACATAAATCAAGGTGTTGTGAGGGCCACACTCCTTCAGGAGGTTCTAGAGGAGGATCTATTCCTTGACACTTCCCGCTTCTGGTAGCTGCAGGCATTCTTTGACTAGTGTCCCCATCACAACAATCTCTCTCTTCTTGGTCACATTGTCTTCTCCTCTTCTATGTGTACAGTCTCCCCCTGTGATTCCCCTCCTGGATAATCCAGATAATCTCTCCATCTCCAGATTCTTATTTTATGCATGAAGTTCTGCAAAAACCTCCTTTTTGTCATATAAGGTATCATTTGTAGATTCTAGAGAGTAGGATGTGGATTTCTTTTGGGAGGTCATTTTCAGCCTTCCACAATGGCAAAGACATTCTTTCTTATATAATCTTAGTGAATTTTAATTTGGTCCAGCAGGAATAACAAGTAAAACTCTG
>NW_012147078.1:1285090-1295344 GCF_000956105.1 Propithecus coquereli | reverse complement strand
TTAAGAATAAATTACAATATGTATGTATATATGTATGTGTATATATTCTCTCTGTCTCATATATGTGATGTTTTGATACAGGCATACAATGTGAATTGATGAAATCAGAGTAATAGGGGTATTCATCACCTTAGGCATTTATCATGTCTTTGTGTTAGGTACATTGCAATTCCACTTTTTCAGTTATTTTGAAGTATACCCTAATGTACTGCTGATTATAGTCACTTTGTTGTGCTATCACATATTGTTCATTCTATCTAACTATTTTTGTACCTATTAACCATTTCCACTTTTTCTTCCCCTCCTTGCTACCCTTCATGACCTTGGGTAACTGTCATTCTACTCTGTTTCCATGAGATCAGTTGTTTTAATGATTAGCTCCCACATATGAGTGAGAACATGGCAAGATTTGTCTTTCTGTGCTTGGCTTATTTCATTTAACATAACGTTCTGTAGATCTATCCATGTTGTTGCAAATGGCAAGATTTCATTCTTTTTTGTGGCTAGATAATATTCCACTGTGTATATGTGCCATAATTTCTTTATCTATTTATCTGCTGATAGACACTTAGTTGATTCCAAATCTTGGCTGCTGTGAATGGTGCTGCAATAAACATGGGAGTGCAGTTATCTCTTTGATATGCTGAATTTCTCCCTTTTGGATATATATACCCAGCAGTAGGATTGCTGAGTCACATGGTAGTTGCATTTTTAGTTTTTTGAAGAAAGCTCCATACTCTTCTCCATAGTAGTTACACTAATTTACATTCCCACCCACAGTGTATGAGGATTTCCCTTTCTCCACATCCTCACCAACATTCCTTATTGTCTTTTTGATAAGAGCCATTTTAATTGAGGTGAGATGATATCTCATTGTAGTTTTGATTTGCATTTCCCTCATGATTAACGGTGAGCATTTTCATATACTTGGCCATTTGTATATCTTCTTTTGAGAAATGTCTATTCAGATCCTTTGCCCATTTTTTAATCGGATTATTTGATTTTTTCTTATTGAGTTGTTGGAGTTCCTTATATATTCTAGTTGTTAATCCCTTGTCAGATGGGTAGGTTACAAATATTTTTTCTCATTCTGTGGGTTGTCTCTTCACTTTGTTGATTGTTTCCTTTGCTGTGCAGAAGCTTTTTAGCTTGATGTGATCCCATTTGTCCAATTTTACTTTGGTTGCCTGTGCTTTGGGGGTATTACTCAAGAAGTCTTTGCCCAGACCAATGTCCTGAAGCGTTTCTCCAATGTTTTCTTTTAGTGCTTTCCTAGTATCAGGTCTTAGATTTAAGTCTTTAATCAATTTTGATTTGATTTTTATATGTGGCTGGAGATACGGATCTAGTTTTATTCTTTTGCATATGGATATCCAGTTTTCCAAGCACCATTTATTGAAGAGATTGTCCTTGGCTTACTCTGTTCTTGACACCAAGAACATTGACTTATAAATTAGAAATGACTTTGATCATTCACTTTGACCTATACCCTATCAAATAGTTATCTTGATCAATATCTTTTTTTCACTGTGCTTTAAGGAATTCTTTTTTTGAAATAAAAGGTTTTCCTCATAACATGAAGGAACTTTGGTAGTATAATTTGGGAAATTTGAATTATATTATTGAATATCTGTGCCTTTTCTGTTATTCTGCCACGCATTCAATCACAAAACCTAGAGTTACATTCATTATCATCTTCCAAAGTATGCTAACACTTACTTCTAACCAGCTGAACATATCCAATGTTTTTATATAAAATAGTTGGCCACCTGAGGAGCATTTTAGTAATTTCCAGTGCATGGAAAAATACTCTTTTGCAAGAAGCATTTCAAAAGATATCCCTACATGAATGAACACACACACCACACACACTTTGTCATCATCAATTACTGTTTCTTATATTGTATATTTGAGTTCTAAATGACATATTCTACATAAAATTTGACTTTAAACAGTTCCCTAAGTCAGTTTGACTTTTACATAGGTAGAGATTTCTTTTATTCAGTTCCTTATTCAATCTAACAATTGTCTTAATGGTAAGCTCCCACAAGTCAAAGAGGATCATTAAAAGGGATGTGTTAAAACTATTAAAAATTAAAACTGTTATAAAATTTTATAATCTCACAAAATATGTATTTGGCCTATAAAATTCATAGTGGTTTCATTTTCATTATTATATGCCTTTCAAGTGATTCAATATTTTTTTAAGTTTTATGTTTTTAACATTGTGTCAATATACCTAAGGTACACAGGATATACAACTTGAGTAACATAACTCTTTACACGTGTGTGTGTGATTACATGATTCATATATTTGTAATCCTTATTACGACACTTATGTTTTCAAAATCTAGAAGCTATAAAAGTGAAACGCAGTGATAATATAGAAACGTTACTAGAAAACAGTGATTACGGACCATCTTCCCACCCATAGTTAATCATATAAAAATTTTTCTATTTTTTTCTATCTTTGTAAATATTTTAGGTTACAAGATTTTGTGCATTTACATTAGGTACAATATATTCTTTCTTATAAGTTCATAGAATTTTTTTGCAGCCTTCAATATAATTCAATAGTATAATTTTTAACAGCTGTACATTATTCAGTCATTCAGTTTTTGCTAATAGAAGTAACACTAACATTAATAGACAAGGATATATTTCTTTGGTCACATCGCTAATTATTCCCCCGGAGTAAACTGCTATAATTAGTATTGCTGAATCATTGGAATTATATTTTTTAAAATGTTTGATGCATATTGCCAAGTTGCTATTTAGAGATTTTATACTATTAATATTTTATACTCACACTAGCAGTATATGAGACTTTTCATTTGATAGTATCAAGTGAACTTTTTTACCCATCAGCTGCTAGACTGACTGTTGGAAGATGAATCAAGCCAGCTATTTCTTCTCAATTTGCTATATAGTGTGCTGATATTTTGAGGTTGTGAATTAAATGATATAAAGTCTGTCTCATCTAAAATGTTTCCATGTGGAATCTGAACTCATAGCAAAAATACAAAATGTATCCTCCCTTCCCCCAACTCCCAAATTTTATAAGCAAAGTTTAGTCCATAGAGGTTATATTCTCTACTCTTTGGAATGTCTCTCAGATTAGATTTATTTAGATTTATTATAATATTCTTATTTGGTTACCAATATCATGACAATCGAGGAACAAAAAATCAAAAGCAAGGTCAAGTGGCTACCATAGACAAGTGTGTAAGTTAGGAAAGCCTAAATTACTGTAACAAAAATAGTGGCAAAATTCAGGGGCCTAAAGAATAGAGGAATTTATTATGTAACAATCACAGTTAAGTGTTCCAGATTTGGTGGAAAGCTTTTTTCTACATATCATTTGGCTATAACTCTAATACTAAGAAAGAAGGAGGAAATGGGAAAATTAAAAGTCTCCATTCCAGCAAGCACCCCTAGTACAAATGGCTATTAGGGAAGGAAGAAATAGAACTTTCAGAAACAAAAATATTAAAGTCATTCAGTGAATGAACTAATACTTCTTTGTCAGGTCTGCGATTTGATTTTACCCTACCTAAAAGCTTAGACGCTAACCTGTTATTGCTTCCTAGATTCTGGCAGAAAACACAGAACTCCTAAGTCAGAGACAAATGATTTTATTACTCATAGCCCAGTGAGCAGTATGAACATCATATTTGCATTGGTTCCCCTTGTCTTCTAAGCCCATAGGGGTGACACTGTATGGCCCAGATAGCTACTATTCACATAGTGGGTTTGTATTATACCAGGGAAATATTGAACATGGAGAATCAATTCTTTTGTAGCAAGTAATAAGCAAGTCAGCTCTGTGTCTTCAAGGGAGACATTATTTCATCCCTCAGGGTTGCTGGCTACAAAAACAACCCTGAGAAATGGCCCTCATTAACAATGGTCAGGGCCTTGCATTCTTGGCATACTCAGGAAAAGACATAGAAGCATCAGAGACCCATGGAGGAACTGTTCCTTCCAAAACGCATCACTGAGTAGCTTCTGAATATACTTGTGTATACAACAAGATAAACAAATTGTTCCAAAGTTATGGGAATTAAATTAAGCGTGAATTAGATTCTTCATGTTCTTTACTTAAAATTTCAAACACTCTCTCTTTTAAAAACAATTATTAATTTATGATCCACCTTTGGAGGGGTTGTAGGGCCATTTGCAAAACAGAGAAAGGATAGATGGATGAATTAGGCAGAGCACTATTCATTGAAAATGAATTTATAGTATTTTGTTCCCTTATAACCTGTTCTGGGTTGATGAGTAAGCAAAGGGTTTTGTTTCAAACATGTCACTTTTGTGTTAAAATATCTCGAAGTGGGTTAGTCCTATTGATTTATGCCTTTGTGATAATTATTGAATAGTAGGAATAGTTGGCTATGATCAGCTTCTTAAGTAGGAGGAATAATGAAGAAGGAGAAAGAACTGGATTCATGTAAGGTAGACATCCCTTTCACCACTCACCTGACCCCTTCATTGTAAAACACAATTTATTCTTCTTTGCTTTCTGAAGGAAATACTGTGGAATCCTTTTTAGAGAAAGCAAGCGCATATTGGCAGCTCTGTGTGTCTGCCACTCGGTGATTTTGGGACTTTTGGCAACTCAATCTCACTTAATATTTGGGTCATAAAGATTTTCTGGAATCAAGTGAGGTATGAATGTGAAAGTCCTTTCTAAACTATAAAGCATTATACAAATATTTAATTACTAAGAATTATGAGTACTTAAGCTTTCCTCTATTAAAGGAGTTTGAAAAATATGTTCTCTCTCAATGCTGAGAGCATAATATAGCTCCTAATCTGAACATTTTTGATTATATTTTACCTGCTTTTAGAAAGTTCAATTAAAAAGATAACTTAGTAAAAAAGTTCCAGTTTTGATCACTTAGAGGCTCTGTTTATATGGCTGAATAAATTCAAAATCCTTTGTTCAGTACTAACTCTAAAATGGTGGATTCAGTAAAATTGTATTTGCATTTTTATTGTTATTTTCTATTATTGGAAACAATAGTGGTACTCTTGGCAAATGTGGAAATAGATGGTTAAAGGGGATAGTGTTTGGTTTTATATGGTAAAGAACACTTGAAATAGGATATAAAAGAAGAGAAGGGTAGAAATTTATGTGTGTGTATGTGTGTACAAATGTTAATCAAACCCGTTATTCTCCTTTAGCTTCCTGAAAATATTATCATTAATTGCTATGAAAAGGAAAAGAAAGAGATGATATAACTCACTTATCTTTTTTTAATAGAGTAGGATTATTTCCTTCTGTTGATTGATTTATTGACAGCAGCTTCCAAATAATAATCCTTGTCTTTTTAGTATCTACTGTATGTTTAATTAACCACTCCACTGGCTGGTTTGCAATGATGGAAATTACCAGGGACTCATAAAATATCCAAGCTGGAAATAACTTTAAGGATCATATAGTAATAGGAGAAGAGGAAAGCAATGTCTTTAGAATTTAGATATGTTCTTGAGGGTCACCCATCTGTGTGGTGGTCTAGAATCTTAAGCTCATTCCTCTTTTTCTGCTTATGGCTGTATTCAAACTATTTTGTATTATCTTGGAGTTTCGAAAGTACTTTAAAGCAATAACATCTCGTTCTCTTTTTAGGTAGTTATTGCTAGCAAAAGTGGAGAGATCTTGTATCGTATTTCACCATGGGCGAAGTATGTGACTCGTGAAGGTGGTAATGTGAATTATGATTGGATACACTGGGATCCAGAACACTCATATAAAGTGAGAACAACAAATCTTTAAATAAATGCCTGTTCCAATATTTCTAGGAATATTTATTTTTACTTTTATAACTTTTATAGTAATGTTCAACACCTCTCTTCACCTCTGGTTTAGTATTTTACATCATAGTGTTCCTCTTATGCTATACATACATCAGAGTCCATTTTGTGTAGCCAGTGAGAGATAGAAGAGAGTTTTTGTTTTAACCTATGCTTCTGAGGTTAAGGGAAAAAATGAATACTAAGTCACTGCTTACTTCCTGATCTGTAAGGGATACTACTTTTTTTTTTTTAACTAGAATTTCTGATTTACTAAAGACTCTTCAGTGATGTAATGTTTCTCCATGTCATGGTTTAGAAGCAGGATCGATGTCCTTAGGAACAAGAAATAGGGAAGTCTATCTCATGAATGTATTAGTGAGGGTAATTTTTACTGCTGTATTAGTTACAAGTATTATATGCATCTTTGATCTTATTTTTCTGTCCTTTAAGTTTTTGGAGTTTGTTGATAAATGCTTTGCATTTGATAATTATGTACATATTCCTCGGGTCTTATATTTTCTCTATGGCTTAGGCTCAAAAAAAATCTTCACTCAATGATATGGCATAAGCCATTACATGATTTTGCTTTTAAAATAGGTATATTAACAGGATCATAAAAAGAATTTTTTTTCCCAAAAGAAAATTTAGTGAATGTAGCCAGTGTCTTTTATATGTGAGAACAGTTCCAAGTGTTTGTCCAAGTTTATTCACCATTTGATTTAACATGTGTGATCAGTTAGTGCCATACCTGAATTCCTGGTTTAATTTTACATGCTATTTTATATTCTGTAGTTTAAGCATTCCAGACCAAAAAAGCCAAGAAGTCTGAGAATTTATGAATCTCATGTGGGAATTTCTTCCCATGAAGGAAAGGTAGCTTCTTATAAACATTTTACATGCAATGTACTACCAAGAATCAAAGACCTTGGTAAGTAATAACTGTGATTTTTATTCAGATAAAATTTTAATGAGTCTGTTCTCTTATTAGAAAAGCTAATTACAACTGTCTCTTTTTTTGTGTTAAGAGATTAAATATGTAATAGAAATGCATTTTATTTTAGTCTTCTCAAATTGCCCTGTAATAGTGATAGCATAGAAAAGAGAAATGGAATAAGATAGAGCATAAGAATTGAAGATATTATTCCAATTTCAATTTTAAGTAATATGAACTGATGGCTTCCAAAATTGTAGATAAATATGTAAGCATAATTACTTTTCTACTGGAGAAAACCTTTATCAATTTAAGTGGTCATTGATCATAGCCTGCTCATTTTATTTGTTAGGGAAAAAATCTTGTATTTGTAAGGTACCTGGAACTCATTTATGTCAGAGTCATTTCATATAGCCCCTGCCTGGACAACTTAGTTAACAACCATTTATGGAACATCTTCTATGTGAGACACATTATGCTAGATATTAATTTATTGGACTGTAATGACACAGACCCTGTCTGCATGGGAACAACCAAGACAGTGAATTATATACTACTGAATGATTGATTTAGTATGCTCCAAATCTGGTATTTTTAATTTTGTAGGTAGTGCTTTTTAAACAAATAATTTCATAGCATATTTAGCACCTGCTCCAATGTCTAGGCAGGACAAAAAGTATATTTAATTGTACTGCTCCTGCTGTGGAGTCCAAATTGTGGTTACGGGAAAGATCTGCAAGTCACGATTATAGTTTTTAGTTATGTGTGGATTCTGTGATGGTGAAGTCACGTTCCAGAAACTGAAATTAATTAAATGTATGGATAATTTAGCATTAATTACTTAATATGTTTAATAGATATTATGTTAAAATTGTTATATTTGAGATATTATTTCATATTATAGAGTGATAAATTATTTATGACCCGATTCTTGCAGAAAGTTCAGCAGCACAAGGATTTTCTTATTCATCCTTGTATCTGAATTACCTAGCCCAGTACTTGGAACATAAATAAATCCAGAAATGATTAATGCCCTAACGATTAATAATAAAACTAAAAATCGGTGCTTGATCATAAGATAATATTTATTACATAGTACAGAAATAAAATATAAATTCTATATTTTGTTATAAGATGTATAATAATTGATTTATATTACTTGAGCAGAAGTTTATATTCATATTTCTGTCAGGCTTGATAGAGTTAATTAATTTTTTTTTACAATAAAATGACCCATGGTAACTTTAGTAAATTATGAAATCATGGGGAATTTTATATTCTTCTTTAAATGTATAAATTTCTAGTTCTGAATGTGAATTTATAATTGTTCCAGTATTGATGATATACTGAAATATGTACATGGAAAGCTACAAGATATCAACTAAGAAGAATGAAATTATTTTGCCACTTATTTGTTTGCAAGTGTTTATAAGTATAATTATATATTTAAATGAAACTGGCATTGAATATGAATTTATATAAACGTTAAGAAAATTGGCAAGCTTATGTGAATTGTACTTTGGGGATAGAATAAAAATATTTGCTATGTATGTTACAAAATTGTAACCTTCAAAGTAATCAAATCATATTCATATTTGAAAATTTGACCAAATTATACTTTAAAGAAGAAAAACCTGATTTACTTAGCTTTTTAGATTTCCTTAGAAACCAAAAGTTTCTTTTTGACTGATTATTTGTGTATATTAAAAATACATTAGTAAATATTTTTAAATATTATCTATTTTTAAAATATAATACCCACCCTTTTGAGCCACTTCATTTACCATTAGAGCAAAATATATTGGGATGGAGAAGGAAGGTGGGGTGTGTGTGTGTGCATGTGTGTATCTATCTATGAGTGTGTACATGCATGCACATGTGCATCTTTGGAGTAAATTTATAGATGCAAAAAATAGTGGAAAGTAGAAGCATTAATAATGACTTTATAAAAGCTACCTTGTGAAAAACATACATTTGGTAATATTTCTTATGCTATATGATAAAAATAACTGAAATATATGTGAAAAGGCAAAATAAAAAAGTATATCTAATGCAGTTTTATTTAGCTTTCATAATCTTGAAGATGAATATTACGAGTGCCACTGAAGTTTAGCATATGTAGATTGGCATCTTTAATATCCTAAGACCAAATTAAGAATAAATTTGCATATCATTTATTGCTTAATAAAATGAAGACATTTCAAATAGATATAATATAACTCTAAGAAATTAACTGTCCAATTTTGTGTTAGAAGGTCAGATAAGCAAGAAATGTTAAAGTAGTAGAATTTTCAAGATGATCAGAGCTTGTAGATAGTATGTAAAATTTGTTGTCTTTAGAACAAGGATGCCTTTTTTTCAATACTTTTTTTGAGATGTGGCTTTAAATTTCTATTTGACCTTTGCTTATACAGGATACAACTGCATTCAGTTGATGGCAATCATGGAGCATGCTTACTATGCCAGTTTTGGTTATCAAATCACAAGCTTCTTTGCAGCTTCAAGGTAAAATGAAAGATTCATTATCTCCATTTTTATTTTGAGCAAAAAATTTAAAAAATGAATTTTTATATTTTATGTAAAACTTTATATCCTATTTTAGGTTAACAGAGTTATTAATAATACAATCTGAACATTATCTTTTACTAAGGTCATAGACTCTCTTTCTGTCTAGCCTTAGAGGTTGACACTCCTTTAATGTTGCTTTTCATGGAATGATTTCTGATAAAGAATGTCCAGTTACCTGCTAAAATTGTCACAAGTTTGGAGGCCATACTTTAATCAGAAAATCGTGTCCTATGGAAGCCATTATTGTAAGAGCTCACCTCCTTTTCTGGAAAGAGATTGACTCTTGTAGCAAGGTCACTGAAGAGGTCCTTGCTAGGACATATACTACCCGCAGAAGTACTACCCTTCCTCTCAGGCTGAAATCCAAGGAATGTGGCTCTCTGGGCAGAAAGACACCAAAGAGTCCTATGCAAGTGAAGAGGTGCTGACCTAAATGATCACAAATTGAACAACTCCAACATTGTTCTACGTCATGGAGTTTACAATGATCATACATACTGAAATTTCTACCTGTAATAAAAGCTAAGAAGAAAATGACAGGGTGCTACAATAGCATATAATGAGGAGTCTGGCAAATTTGTAATAGATCTGAACTGATGTTGGAACTGAGACCTAAAACATGATTAAGAGTTAACTGAGAGAAGAGTTGAAGTGGGAGTAGGTAGATAACGTTCCAGACATAGAAAAAAACATAATCATCCATTTGCCCTTTTCTCTTTATAGTAGTGCTCCATGCATAAGTTATCTATATTTACTGCCTCTACTCCTGGTCTTTCTTGAGCTAATTCTGAGTAGACTATCTGCCTCTTCACTGAAATTGCTTTTGTTAAGGGTATTAATGACCTTGACGTTGTTGAGTACAATGGTCATTTTTTTTTTTTTTTGAGTCAGAATCTCACTCTACTGCCCTGAGTAGAGTGCCGTGGCGTCAGCTTAGCTCACAGCAACCTCAA